>NC_088920.1:1642500-1727500 GCF_038396675.1 Hydra vulgaris
AAATGAATATAAATTTAAAAATAAGGAATTTTCTTGATGTCACATTCAACCTCTCAGAAAGTTCCTATAAGCCCTAAAAAAAAACCTAATGACGAATTATTGTATATTAATGTGAATTCGAACCATCCCCCTCAAGTTCTAAAACAAATTCCAATTTCAATTAACAATAGGCTAAACCAAAACTCTTCTAATGAAAATGAAAATTCGAAAATTCGAAAAGAAAATTGCAAAAAAGCATGAATGAAAATGAAAATTCGATAAGAAAATTGCAAAAAAGCGTAATAGAAATAGAAACATAATTTGGTTCAACCCCCCATACACCATAAATGTTTCAACAAATATAGGTAAAATTTTTCTAAAATTTGTAGACAAACATTTTCCTCCCTCTAATAAATTACATAAGATTTTTAACAGAAATACCATTAAAGTAAGTTATAGTTGTACAAAAAATTTAGAAAAAGTTATAAATGGCCACAACTACGCATTAATTAATAAAAATGAACATATAAAAGAAAAAAACACTGATTATTGTAATTGTAAACAAAAAATAGATTGCCCTCTAAATGGAAAATGCCTTTCGAAAAATGTAATTTACAAGTGCATTGTTTCCTCACAAAATAATCCTGATAAACAATATATTGGCTTAACCGAGGGGAATGGAAATAACGTTTTGCCAACTACAAACAATCGTTTAAACACAAAAAATATTCAAAAGAGACTATGCTGTCAAAATATATTTGGGATTTAAAAGAAAAAAATTAAAAGAAAAAAAAAAAAAGGAAAAAATAAAAATTTTAATTTACAATGGTCTATTCTAAAATCTGCCTCAGCCTATAATAACATTTCCAAAAAATGTATGCTATGTTTGCAAGAAAAATTTGAAATTATTATATTATTGAAATTTAATTTAAATTGATTTAAAAATGCTATGTTTGCAAGAAAAATTTGAAATTATTATATTATTGAAATTTAATTGAAATTATTATATAATTGAAATTTAATTTGCAAGAAAAATTTGAAATTATTATATTATTGAAATTATAAAATTTGAAATTATTATATTATAATATTAAATAATTACTCATTTAAATCAAGAAAATTTATTAAATAAAAAATCTGAATTAATTTCTAAATGTAGGCACGAAAATAAATACCTCCTAAAAAAATTATAAAAACAAATGACCAAATTAAACTATCCCCATTCCAAAGAAAATTATTTAATAATTACTTTCTGTAACTTCCCGTTAACAAAAAAATATAGTAATTAAAAAATTTTTTATAATAATTTATAACTTCCTGTAAAATATTTTTTTCTATAAATTGAATTTTTTTTGAGATTTAGTAACTCTTCCTGATGATCCAGCAATGGTGAAACTTTAAGTAGAAGATAAAAGTTAGATAAGTGTTTTTTACTCATTTATTATTGCTCTGTTCTTTAAGAACATTGAGCACTCTATTTGTAAAATACACTAACATAATTTACATATATTATTTATACACTATTTATATATTTATATATATTATATATACACTAACATAATTTATATTATTATTTATATATATTATATATACACTAACATAATTTATATTATTATTTATATATATTATATATACACTAACATAATTTATATATATATATATATATATATATATATATATATATATATATATATATATATATATATATATATATATATATATATATATATATATATATATATATACAGTATCGGACAAAACATTTGCAACCAACATCGAACAATGCTAAAAAGTGTTCCTAATTTTACATGTCTTAAAAACGAAACGAACTATACTACCACTGCAAACAGTTCAGGAGTCTAGAGTCATAGCATGCCATGACATGAGCAATCAGCTGACAGGTGACAGCACACAGGCAGAATTTCGTTGACAAGTGCCATTTTGCAGCGGACAAAACAAGTACAACTTTTTTGGTTTGTTTCATTTTCTTAAGTCTGGTCCGTGCCAACGTCACGGAAGTTCTTTAATAGTTAAAGGAAGTATCCAGAAGTTTCCAGAAGTTTCCAGAAGCATGCAGAAGCATGCAGAAGCTTCCAGAAGTTTCCAGAAGAAGCATCTGGAAGAATCATCCAGAAGTATCCAGAAACATTCAGAAGCATCCAGACGCATCCAGAAGCTTCCAGAAGCTTCCAGAAGCATCGAAAAGAAGCATCTAGAATCTTCCAGAACAGGCTCACACAGGTTCATTTTACTATATAAGAGACATGTAAATCGACATGTTCCTTAGAGCATTATTGTATCATCACAAGGTAAATGTAACACGGTAAGCCTTGAGAAGCGTGATTATTTATTTTTATTATTTTTATGACTTCAAGTGCAAAAATGGCTCCCGACAGTCTTGGATTGAAACTAAGAAAGAAAATTATTGGCGATTATGTAAGTGGAATGTCACAAAAAAGTATTTGTGATAAATATCGCGTGAAAAAATGGACCGTATCAAGACTATGTTCCAAATATCGGTCTACGGGGAAGTTGGCAGCAGATAACAAAGGTGGAAGACCGCGTTCCACCACTTCTAGAGAGGATTTTATGATCGCCAGATCCGTCAAGAAGGATCCCTGGATATCATCAGTCGAGATTCAAAAGCAATTAGAGCTGTCTGTATCGGACCAAACAATCAGACAACGTGCTGTTGAAGCCGGATTGTTTTCTCGACGCCCTTAAGATCGTGAAGCATGGTGGAGGCAATGTAATGGTCTGTGGGTGTTTTTCTGCTAACGGTCTAGGTCCAATACATTGAAAGGATGGAATAATGGACCGTTTCATGTATAAAAATAACCTGAAAGATGTTATGTTACCTCATGCTGAATGGATTATGCCAATAAAATGGGTTTTTAAGCAAGACAACGATCCAAAACACACTGCAAAAGTAGTCAAGCAGTGGTTTCAAGACAACCACCTATCGGTGATGGATTGGCCGCCCGAATCTCCGGATCTCAACCCTATCGAGAACCTGTGGGAGATCGTCAACCGCAGAATTAAATGTGAAGGTGTTCGTAATAAGGATCAACTGTTTGAACAAATCCAAAAGGCCTGGGCAGCGATTCCACAAAGTTTTATTGATCACCTTATCTATGCCTCGAAGATGCAAGGCTGTGTTCGACAACAAAGGATTCGCCACGAAATATTGATAGCGAAATACAGCTTGGTCAACATTTTGTCGAGTTGCACTTGTTTTGTCTAGAAGGAAATCAACTTTTTTTAATACTTTTGATTAATTTATTAATTTTCGTGTACAAATAATGAACTTTGTGATGAATAAAACTTGAAGAACTTTGTCTCTAAACAGTTACATAGTTATTTCTCTAAATTGAAAAAATGCAGCACTTTTATATAAAGAAACTAAATTAGCATTATTTGGTTGCACTCGTTACGTCCGATACTGTATATATACATATATATACATATATATATATATATATATATATATATATATATATATATATATATATATATATATATATATATATATATATATATATATATATATATATATATATATAACTACAAAATTGATAATAAACAATATAATGGAAAAAGGCATGCCAAGCAAAAAAAACAATAATTGAATTTTTGAAATTTGAAAAAAGATTTATTTCTTTTAAATAAATATACAAATGATAAAAAAGCACTAGAGGCCTTTCACTATTTTCATCAGTAGTGCTATGTTTAATGTTTTATCAAATTTTTTTAAAATTTGATTAATAATTAAATTGCTATATTGTAACTATGAGTTACCATTGTAACATTTTTTTAAAAAGAAAGTCTCAATTAAATGTTTCATGTTTTTGTTTTTGTAAATGACTTTCATATGACAACAAATATTTTTCACTTTTTAATTCAAGGAAAACAAAGAGTTGGAAAAAAGGTTCTATAGTTTTGTTGTGCAATCTCTGGCATTCAAATACATGATTGTCAAATTGGTCTGTAGAATTTCCTGTTCTACAACTGGAAATATGACCATTAGTACGGTTTCTTAAATTATTTGTTTTTCCAGTGTAAGTAGATAAACCATTACATGATTAACACTTTAAATAATAAATAACATTTTTGCTATTACAAGTAATGCGACTGTTAATATTCCAAATAGTTCCATTAGACGTCTCAAACTTATCAACTTCTTGTAAATATAATTGGCAAATTTTAAAACGAATATCTTTACATTTGAATAAACCCGTTTTTTTGATAGATGAAATAGAATGAAATTTTGAAGAAGTTAGTTGTCTAAGTAAATTTGGTGGTTGTTTGTAGGCTATTACTGGATGTATATTTGAAAAAACCTCCTTTACCCTTGCATTAGTAGATAGACTAAGTAAAAGGTTAGTTTCTGTTAAAATAGGCTGGCAGTTTAAATTGCTATAAAATGTAGTTACCAGAGGAAAAACTTCTTTGGATTTTTTTAAAGGTGCTGGTCCTTGTAATTTGGCATTATGAAATACTTTTTCTATAATATTATCTGGGTAAAGATAATATTATAGAAAACTTTTAACCATAATTTTAGTTCCGTTAAACGTAGTTTTTCTGTAGCATAATCCGAGGTAAAAACAATTATTCTTTTAGCAAGATTATATGGGATATTCTTTTTTATGTGGAAAGGATGAAAACTATTGTAATTTAAATAGTCGTGGGTATTTGTTTCTTTGTAAGCCATTGTTTTGCACTTCCAAGGCTGTAGCAATCAATTCATCAATCTATATTAATGAAAGTTTAGAAAAACGACTTCTTCCATTTATTCACAAGTATCATGGAGACTTTAACTATTTATTTTGGCCAGATTTAGCAAGTTCTCATTATTCTAAAGATTCGCTAAATTGGATGGAACAATATGTTTATTACATTGATAAAGAATCCAATCCCCCAAATGTGCCTCAAGCACAACCAATTGAAAATTTTTGGGGACATTTGGCACAGAAGGTTTACGAGGGAGATTGGCAAGCTTCAACAGAGCAAGTTTTGATTGATCGCATTAAACTAAAACTACAAGAAATTGATTTAAACTTTTTACAGTCGCATATGAAAGGCGTCAGAGCAAAATTGAGATCAATTGCAGATAGTGGTGTTTTTTCATATAAAAAATAATATATTTTTCTTAAAAGATAAATGCTTTATTTTAAAAAAATATAATAGTAGTTTGTTTTTTTATTTATAAATAAGTTATTGACGTTTTTATTTTGTCAGATAACTTCCACATCACCCGTTAGGTGAAAAATCTAACATTACTGTTTTATAGCTACCATCGACAAACCAGTGGAATGAAAAAACCCTGATTAAAAGCCGATTACAAGGTTATCTTTCATGCTATGACTCATTATATGCGTACCTTCGTTTTTCTCTGGGTATTGGCTGGAAGCAGCCAAACAGTTGTCAATACCCAAGACATGAATTTCAAATTGGTAAAAAAGCCCCAAAAATTAAATTCATTCCTATAAACACCCTTGCTGCTTATAATGAAAAGAATTCACCAATTTCTGTTGGAACCGTATTTTGCTTCAGCCACCTAAAAAGTATTTCTACAGATAACAATATTCACATGTTAGAACCAGCTCCAACACCAATAAAGTCTTGGTTTCCTGCTGGTGACATATATGTTCCAGATATAACAATCATTTCAGATGACACTATCAAAGAATCAAAAAAAGCAGCACGCTCTTTGTGTGAAGCATTTTGAGCAATTCCACTGTCCTTTCAGATAAAGCAAAGAATTTTTGAAATTTGATAAATTTGAAAAATTTAAAATGCAGCTTGAGAAGATATATGGTGAAGCAATTACACCTGGTCAATCAGAGGCACTAATTTCTTAAGTGTTACACAATTAGGATGAAGATGGTTCAACTCAACTGGTTCCAGAAGACCTTGTTGTACCAGTTAAGATGTTTCAAGAAAGTGATTCTTTAGGAAAAATTCTTTTGCTTTCAGTTATTAACCATAACGAGTAATGCCATAGGAAAAAATAGAACATTTTTGTTTGAACAATTTATGTTTTGTCAAGGTTTGCTGCAAGATGTAGCTTATGATGTAAATAAAATAAAGTTTGACAATGGAGAGGAATATAAAGTGGCTAATGCCATTTTAATGATGAAGTTTAGCCATACATTCACACTTTATAAAGAAATTTGCCAAGAAACTAATTATCTCCCTATGTCAGATACCTCTTTATGGAGAATTCATTGTGGAATAAAACCTTCTCAAAGGAAAGCTTTGGTTGGTCTTGATGATGTCATGGCAACTGGCATGGATGGGTTCCAAACTTTGATTGCTATTTCTGAAAAGTGGAAGTATAAAAATATTAATATCTTCCTTGGAAAGGAAGAAAATGAATCCAGAGCAAGTTCATCAGCAGCTGAGGGGAATGTTAAAGCAAAGTGAGTATGAGACAACTCAACAAATTCGATCATTATTCTGTAGGCAAGTAAATTAATTTGTATATTTACAAATTCCCAAAGTATGTATGATAAAAAACGTGACTTTTTTTTTTCTTGGGACTTGAGATAAATATTAAGCAATTTCCTTTATCTTTCAAGTGTAATTTTTTAGATGGAGTAAACAAAAAAAAACAGGAAGGCTGGTAATCACTTTTTGTGAAAAGTTTAACTTAACTGATGATGTGGTTCATGAAACTGTTGATTTGAAAAATGCACCTGAAAACAAAGAAGATGATTTAAACAACAATGTTCAGTTGATTGCAAAAGAGTTAGCAGCTGATTTTCAAATCGGTGATTGGATTGTTGTTCCATACTTTATGCAATGGTATCCTGCAATAATTCAAAATGTAAGATGTTACAACACTATAATATTGTATTTTTGTGTATTGAGATCTTTTACAAAATTATTGGTTTCATAACCATATTAACTAAAATCAAGGAATATTTAGGAAGCAGCAATGATTAGACGTTACTTTATCTTTACATCAACCATTAGGTTAATGATGATGATATTTATGTTTTTTGTATGGAAAATTTTCTGCTGCACCCGAAGAGAACTACTTCAAGTCGCCAACCAAAGAAAATATTTTCAAATATTCGTCTCTTGGTATTTTTTGTAAGATTGATGCACCAACACCAACTAATCATAGAGAAGATTATTCACTCTCAAAAGATGATATTGACAACGTGGAAACTCAAATTAGCCGTTAATAAACTTCTTAAATTTATTTTTGTAATTCTTAGAAAACTGTATTTCCCATCAATTTTAAACAGAGAAAACGTTGATCTTGAAGTTTAATGGTTCTTTCATTGATAAAGTTAAAAAACTAGTTTTTATCAAGTACTCTTATACAGTTCCGTTTTAAAAATTGCAGTACTAATTAGTAAGGCTGTAAAGTAGCCGTTGCTAAGTATATCTATACCGTTGCTAGGGTATTTTTTAGTTTAAAAATTGGCAAAATAAGGTTACTCTAGAACTTCTGTAGGCTTTTTATCACCCAAGCACATGGATTTTTTATCAGATAGTGGAAGATGCATGTTTAAGGGAACTAAATAACTTATTCTGTTCATGGCAGACTTAAGGCCACTGTTGTTATGGGTAATCTATCAATGCGCGTTGAACGCAAAAAGTGATTTTTGGCAGGTTACTTCTTCCCAGGTCCTTGTATTAACATAATTTTTGTTTCATAAAATAAGTGTATGTCTTAGTGTCTTTTAAAAACACCTAAGAAAATTACGTGCAAGTATTGGCCTTAAGAGATATAAGAGCTCAAAGTTAGGGTAAAATTTCAAATTTAGTGGTTTCGGACCACGATTTCTAAAGGACCAAAAATGTAACTATGTTAAATTTTTACTTTTACTATAGAAATCTACCCAGATTAGCAAAAAAATTAAAAAGAAATGTTTCTGTCATAATCATGTTGCTAAAACTGCTCCTCAAAGTAGCAATTGCACTCCATGCGCAAAATTTTCTCAAAATGGGCCAATATTTGGGACCCAATATCTTCAAAATAAATAGGAATTTTCGAAAAAAATTTTAACAGTGGCCTACTTTCATTGTCTTTTACAAAATATCTGAAAATGAGAACAATTTGAAGATATCACTTCCAGACTTTGCCTAGATTTCTCAGACAATTGCTCTTAAAAGAAAGACTCTCATCCAGCCAAACTTTAAGGTACTTCACAGTTTTTGACGAAGTTAATATTTTTTCATTAATGTTAACACTGAATTTTTCCTTGTTTTTTTGGTTTTTGGTTTTAAAGACAACTATTTTAATTTTTGTAGCGTTTAGTGAAATTTTATTTGCTTTAAGCTAACCATGAGCGAGGCTAGGTTCTTTCAAACCGAGACGAGACCGAGACGAGAAGTTAGTATTTCTCGTGAGACCGAGAACGAGACGAGACGAGAAATTTAACAATTTTTGAAAACAAATTTATTAAAATCCAAGTAAAAAAAAAAATGTAAACATGGTTTTGACAAATAGACACAAATGACATTTGTCAAATGTAAACAACTTTTTCAAATATTATTTCAGAATTTTTTTGCCAAACTTTTCCAACAAGACAATGTTTTCTCTGATTAAGATGATTTGTTCTACTTTTTCTGGGTGTAAGTTGTGTCTGGATGATCGGATGACATTTCGACCTGAGCTAAAAACTCTCTCTGATTTAGTTGAACTTGCTGGAATAGCTAAAATTTGTCTAGCTAATGAAGAGAGTTCTGGCAATGTATTTGAATGCAATTTCCACCAATCCAGAATTGGAAAGTCTTTTTTGGCATCAGTTTTGATATTCATACCGGCAAATTTTGCTCAAAATAGGATTCAGTTCAGATGTTGGCTCTTGTGTTTCAAGTCTGACGTTTAACTTGCGCTTCAGTTTTGAATTAGGGGACAAATCTGCTGAAAGGACTCTGGCAACAGGTTGGCACTCAACATTATCCTTAACCTGTGAGGCTAACCATTCTTTTGTTGTTTGAAATTTTTTGAAGAGCTTCAAGTGAAGTCCCTTTAAAGCAGAATTTAAGTAGTTTGCTGCAGTACTCAATAAGTTTCCAGTGTGACAAAGAGGAAATCTTTTCTCAATGCAGCTTTTCAAGTTTTTTGCATACAAGACACCGTAGCCACTTTTTCCATCAGTCTCAATAAATTGATCAATTTTGTCATGGATTTAATAAAGAGAATCGGCGACAGTGTTAATTGTTGGAATAGACTCAGCCGACTACGTTTCTGTAGCTTCTTTAAGTGGTGCAAAAATTTCTACTGCTCCCTCGATTGATTTCCACTGTGATGCACTGATGGTCTTTGAAGAAAAAATATCTTCATTTGCACATAAGCTGATAAATTGCACTATTTAGTTGTAGAACAGAAGCCACGCAATCCAGTTCACTATTCCATTTTGTGTCAACAGATTGGCGTAACTGTCAAAAATTGATTCCTTGAGCGTCTGATTCTGATTCAAGCAACTCAGCTGCAACTGTTGACTGGTGAGTTAAAGATGCCAAATCTTTGCATGTTTGCATCGCATCATCCATTCCAGCAGTCATTCCAAATGAGTCTCGAACTGCACATTGCAAAATATGATTGTTGCACAAGTATTGGTCAAGGCGCTTTGACAATTTGACTGCAAGTTTCATGTTTCTTGCCTGGTCGTTCACGCAGTACATTGGCAAATCAGCAGGCAAATTTAGTTCTTCTTAGAAAGAATTCAGCTTTCCTTCAATTAAGATACCTGTGTGTCTGCCTGGGAACTGTTGGACATGGGGTGTCCAGTGATGTAGTCTCCAATTTTCGTCAATAGCATGAATAGTCCAAGAAATGTAGCTGTCCTGAGCTCTAGAAGTCCAAAGGTCAGAAGTAAATGCAGCACTTTTTAGATTTGGCATAATCTCCGTTATTATGCTCTTCATTCCAGCTTGAACTTCTCTTGACCGAATTGAAAGCTTTCTTGAATATGTTGTTCTGTGATGAAGGCTCAGTTTAGGGTTTGCAATGTCAAACAATTTCTTGAAACCTCTTCCTTCGACTGCTTATTGACTAACTTATGTCGAGTCATTTTGTTCGATAATTTACAGTGAAAACTTTCTATTCCTTCTTCAGACCCCGATAAACTTATTTTTGTGCACAAAAAATCCGAGATGCATCACCATCATGTGAATTAAAAGGCTTGTCCCAAAACCGCCAACCGTTTTAAGACCACTGGCTAGGGTAGCTGTTAAACAACAATCTCTAGAAGCAGAATGAACCTCTTTGCATGCGATTACAGCAGCTTCCTCTGAAGAAATATTCGCTTTTGTTGAAGAAACAGCTTTCGACCACTTATCAAAATCTCTCAATACTGCAAGTATTTGTTTAGAGTGATCAGAAAGTGGAATTGTGGCGTAATTGGGAAGAGATTCACACAATCTCTTTACATCGTTCCCATGAAATTTCGAGTAGACAATATCCTCAGCCTTCCTATCCATGTTAAGGTTCCATCTTTGCACTATTTCTTGAAAGAATCTTTCTGTTACCTTGGAACTTTTTAAATAACACATTCCCAATTTTTATTTTGCAATGTAGAATAGGAGGATTAATCAACTTCTTTGGGACATCAATCAATGGGCTTTTCCTCGCAACAATTTTTCAATTCTTAACAAAAATTTCAAAAGTTTCATTCCAAGCTGGATACTATGTAAAATCGATCAAATCAGGGCAACTTTGACTTCCCTTTTCAAATGGTTTCTGACAGAAGAAACATGGATAAATCATACTACAACTGAGTCCATAATTAGTCGTAAGGTAAGATAAATCACCGCCTAGATAAACCGTAAATCCAGCATAAATTAAGGTTTCGTATTGAGTGCTGAATTTGTGATCTTTCAGAGAAGCGTAAGTATCCGATCCGGTCCGGCACTGAATGGGCAGAGCATTATAGTACGATGACGGTTTGTCGTAAAATATAAAAGCAACAGTTGCTGTTACTCTTCCGTTCCCTTTGTCAACAGAAAGCAAAACTTGCTTACTCTCTCGGCCGTTCAGCTTTAAGCGAGAAGTTCTCTCTAATAAAACTTTGTCAACTTTGTCCCGCACAAAACCTCCAGCTATATTCTCTTTGAAGCTAATCATTTCCTCAAGATCTTTCCTTGCTTTTTCGAGCATTCTTTTTGACAAAATCGATCTTTCAAACTTTTTTATAGCGAAAGAATTCACCTTTGCCATTCCCATGTTCGATAACTTTGCACTCCTTTTCAGGCCCAGCCCTTCTTCGGGTGAAACAGCAATATAAACTTCCAAAAATTTGTTTGCGGCTTTTCGCTTAAAAGGTTTGACAATATGCGCATTGTTTAAAGCTCTGTTTCTGCTCTTTCGTTTCCGTCTCTTCAACTGATAGATGTCCGAAGCTTGCTTTAACTGATTTGTCTTGTCAAAAACGTCCTTAAGATGATCTAATTGATTTTCGTAAAAAACAAAAAACAATAGAAATCAATAGAATAAAACATAAATATAAAAGAACAACAAACACTGGTACAAAAAAAATTCCGTAAACTTGAAAAAATGATTTCCACAATCTATTAGTCACTATCCAGCTAAGAAAATGTGAAAGTTTCAAAACATTTAGATGATCTAAAAAAAAAATTCAACGTTATAACTCGTTCTGAAATTTAACTTTATAAAATGACTTAGAAAGGCCAAAAAAGACTGTTTTTCTGGATTATCAAGATTTAGACCATCAAAATTCAGATATACCGTTTTGTAGAGCGTTTTGTAGTTTTGTAATCTTCTTTGTTCATTAGAATCCTAAAACTATTGAAGAAAATGATTCTGATACAGATTGTTTATGAACATTTAACACTCAAATAATTCTTTTATTATTCACCAATTGAAGATTTGCTTCAACATTTCTGTGATTTGTAAAAAGTGTCTATTCAAACGTACGAAAAATTGTTTTTGATTGAATCATATTTTAAAGCATTTCGAAAGTTCGAAATTTCGAACAAAATTTGGCTAAATGTAGGACCTAGGCTACTAAATAAGCCAATGACAATTTTTAAAAAAAATTTTTTTTGTGTTTTAAGAATGGGTTTCCATCAAGATTTTAGTTGAAAACGAGCTTTATTTGTATTTTGTTTTTTTTTTAATTCAGACGGTGCTAACCGACAAAATTGTTCAAAACTATATCCATAAATTAGAATAGCTTCTATCCGGACAAAAAAGTTTCTATCCGGACAGAAAATTGGGAAATTAAAAAATTAATAATAAATTCGACGTTTTTTTTTTCCTACCCCCTTTTTCCCTTTATCTTCATTTTGAGTTTTCTGACAATATTTTCTAAAGATATTTCGCATAAGCATTTTACATGTTTTAAAACTAAATTTTGTTTATTATAAATAATACATGAAGATAAATTGCAGTTCCTACTTGTGGACAGATGAGAGAAACAGAATGAGACCAGTATTTTTTAAAAAAAACCTTTTTGTTAAAGTTTAATTTTTAAATTAGTTTCTAAACATAGCTACTAATAGTGAAAGAAAATATATTTTCATAAAGAAAAAAGAATAAAATAATCCAGAAAAACTTTCTAAGCCATCTTATATGGTAAAATTTCAACGTGAAAAAACGTGATAACTTTTTTTTGGACGATCCAAATTTTTTGAAACTTTCACATTTTCTTAGCTGGATAGTGCCTAAAAGATAGTGGGAATCATTTTTTCATTTTTACGAAATTTTTTTTGTACACGTTGTGCGACGAGTTTATAAAAGCCTCGGAAAAAATAGGTCAGTTGTAAGTCCGTGCGTCCTAGAAGAATTATATTGACGCCATTTATTTTAAGTCCGTTTAAATGTGCGCTGTAATAAAATATCACATCCGCCTAAAATATCACATCCCCCATAAAAAATCCGAAATCGAGAATGCGTTTTCAAGTTATTGCACTTAGAAGTGTATCTAGAACGTCCGAAATATTTATGTACAAAAACAATAAAATTAAAAACGCAACGATCAAGATTTATAAAATGGTTTGTAAATAAATATACTATAAATGAAGTCAGCATTAAATGGTAATATATTTAAAATTCATACTTATGAAATTTTGATCTTAAAATATTGCCTGACAATGATTATATAGATTACACATGGGGGATGTGATATTTTAGATACTAAATACTAATACTTTTCATTATTTTAAATGTTACATAGGGGGATGTAACATTCTAGAAGCCTGGATAAGGGAATATGATATTTTACATAGGAATTTCAGCTTCTTATTGTGATATATATACAGATTACACATGGGGGATGTGATATTTTAGATACCAAATACTAATACTTTTCATTATTTTAAATGTTACATAGGGGGATGTAATATTCTAGAAGCCTGGATAAGGGGGATGTGATATTTTACGTAGGAATTTCAGCATCTTATTGTGATATGTGTATAAATTATACACGAGGGATGTGATATTTTAGATATTAAATACTAATACTTTGCAGTATTGTAAATGTTATGTAGGGGGATCTCTTTCGCACTCTATTTTATAAGCAAATTCTTTTTTTAACTGATGTCTAACTTTTTGAACTCTAATGTAATTTGTAATACAATTTTATTGAATGCAAATTTGTTTTTTATTTACTTCAATGTCTTAAGTCAATTACTATATTTTACTTATTTTGACTTTTTGTGAAAAACCAAAAAAAGTTTGTTTATATGTTTAATAATATATTTCAAAATTTTCATGTGCTACAAATTTTTGCATGTTGATTTATATATATATATATATATATATATATATATATATATATATATATATATATATATATATATATATATATATATATATATATATATATATATATATATATGTATATATATATATATATATATATATATATATATATATATATATATATATATATATATATATATATATATATATATTTATATTTCTTCTTTTCTTTTTAAACTTCTAGCAGTGTTCCGCGAAAAACCTAAATAAATTGTATAAATTTATTTATTATGTTATAAAATGTATTTATTAAAGTTATAAGTATCAACCATTTTATTTGTTAATTTTTTACAAGATTTATTATGTTATAAATGTTATATTATTTATTATTAATTTTACTTTTTAGTAATAAATTTGTTCACAACAAAATGAAGTTTTATTTTTAAAAACAATGCATCCTATATGGTACCATCAATTTGGGATGCAAAAGTCACATTTTATCTAAAAATAAATATTTAAGGTTAAATCATTTTTCTATTTGAAAATAATGTTTAAAAGTAATTGAAATATTTCTTAATACCCATTTATCTTTTTTTTTGATTTTTTCTAGTTTTTGGACCAGTTTCACTTCCGCAAATACGACACAAACTATCCTGCCAACATTTTTGACCTATAGATTTAGCTTTATCAATTTTTTTTTGTTTCTTTTTAAATGTAATTTTATATGAAAGTAATATAAATATTTTTAACACTATAAACAACCTTACTAACCTCCTTCATCTAATAGTAGTTGCACCACTTTCTTCCTATATGCATTCACTTCTTCAATTGGAAAGGTGGTCACCAATTCTTCTCCATTTATATAATTTTCAGCAAACTAAAATAGGTCTGCATATATATATATATATATATATATATATATATATATATATATATATATATATATATATATATATATATATATCATAAGTGAGAAAATTCACACACATTTTGAAACTCAACTGTTGATGTTGTAAATACCAAGGTTATTTGTACACATAATGATAATAATAATATAAGAATAAAAACAATATAATATAAAATATATCATTTTTTCGTTTAGTTAAATAATGTTACCTTAAGGCAAAATACTCCACATGATATACTGTCAGCTGGTTTAGCATGTGGCGATGTTAATATTCCAAACTTTTCAATAATACCATATCTCTGTTGTAAGTAACGACTGAAGTATAATAGTATAAAAATTATAAAAGATGTAAAAACAAAATTTTGAGATACCAATCACTAGATTAAAAAGTCATCATACTTCCATTTTAATTCTTCTTTTTTTATGGAATTAATCGGCTCTCCCTTAGGGTTTATATAATGAATGGTTTTATCATCTGGTTTAATTATCTAAAACAGAAGTAAGTTTCAATGTTAAGTTTTAACTTTGGTTCCCTGTAAAAAAAGCTCACTGAAAATTAGGTTTCTTGAACTCAAAGAAGTTAACTATTTCAAAAAACTATTTTACATACAGCCAGCGTCCAATGGAATTTTGCCACCATGCAGCATATTAACATTTCTAATTTAAAGAGCTCTTTCTGTAAATAAATTTGTATTAATTAAATTATATATATAAATATATATATATATATATATATATATATATATATATATATAAAATTAAATTAATAACTATCATTAATTATTTGCATTATTTTTTAGCTAAAAGTTTGTGAATACCTCATGCCGTCTTTGTATTAAATCAGTATTAATTGGCAACTCGTCCAGTGAGAGCAACCCAGCTGGTGACAATACTTCGATTCGATTCTTCACAGCATTAATAAATGGAATGACATTCAATTTATTGTTTTATATTTAAATTAAAATTTTTTTAAATTTAAATAAAGATAAATTATTAATACTGTTTGTTTTTGTTTGTTTTGTACAAAAATTCAATTTTGAAGTATATTCATTAATCATACTTTTTTTTTACTGTTTACTAGTAGTTTTAGATAAATATAAACAACTTCGTCACTGAGACATTCGTTTAAAGTGTCTTGTAATGAATAATCATATATCTTGCAGCCACCTAAATCTGGATATATACCCATAATTGCTTTTACAGGGTTTACAATACGGAGATATTGTATTATTGACCTATTGATAAAATGTAATAATAATTAATTATTCAAGCATACATTCATCAAATAAAATAACGACAGTATTACATTTACAGAAAGATAACATAATGTTATAAATTTGTAGACCTTCTATTTTTTCACCGGGTAGGGATAATGTTTAAAATTAATTTTATTTAAGTAAGTTTACATAGAAATCTTCAGTTTACTAGTGCGCCACTGAATAATATATACCTTTCACTATCTTCAACTATGCAGCTTTTTTTTGTATATAATGTCTCTAGAAAATTGCACATAAATTAAAATAAAAAGCCAACATGAAGGTATTTGAAGAAAATTTTTTAATACATACCTTCACTATCTTCAACTACAGAGCTTTTTATTGTCTCCTCTGCCTTATTTGTCTCGTCTATAAAATTGAACATAAATATAAAATGATAGGCTAACAAATATAAATGAAACTGTAATTATTTAATGCATACCTTCACTGTCTTTAACTGCGAAGTTTTTTATTGAATCTGCCTCCTCTACAAAACAAACCATACATTAAATAAAACGTTAACAATTATAAATAAAAAGGTAATTTTTTATTACATACCTTCACTATCTTCAACTAGAAAGCTTTTTATTGTCTACTCTGCCTTATTTGCCTCTAAAAAATTGGATAGAAATTAAAATAAAAAGGTAACAAATATAAATGCAAAGGAAATTTTTTAAGACATACCTTCACTATCTTTAACTACAAAGCTTTTAATTATCTGCTCTGCCTTATTTGCTTCTAGAAAATTGAACAAAAAATAAAATATGGAAAAAAAATGCTTAGGCAGACCAAAAGTTGAAACATAAAAAGAAAATCTGTTGTTACTATTTACCCTCTATGCTTTCCACCAATGAATGTTTTTTTTCGATTTCTATTTCATTTTTTGTTGTAATTGTTTCTAAAGTAGAGGGTACAAAAGTCTTTCAAATTAGAAAATATTGGTTGTCTAGCAATAATATTCATGAAACTCTTTAGCTTTCTTTTTAAAAGTTAAAAAAAGTAGTTATTGGAAAGCTTGTATATAAGTTGTGCGCATACCTTTATCACAAATGCCTTCGAGAAATTTCTTAACATGGGCTCTTTTGTGGGTTCCTTTTATAATAACTTTATTACTACTCAGTTTGTAATTTCCACATTTTGTAATATCGCTTACTTCATAAGGTCCTTTAAACCGTGGCTTGAAAGCTGCGCCTTTGCTTCTCCTCCCTCTAATATCAAGTAACAAAACTTTGTCCCCAATTTTAATGCATTCTTCCATAGATTTGATATTTTTTGAAACTCTTTTATCGTAATATTTTTTTTGTTTCTTTTGAGCTACTGTAATGTTCTAAAATTTATAACTATTGTAATTAGAAAAAAAAAAAAAAAAAAAAGATGGTATATTAAAAATTAAATTAAAGTTAAGTGGTATAAGTGATTACTTTAGTGACCAAATTGGTTAAGTTTTCAATATGAATTTTATTTTTTTCGATTTCAGCTTTAACTTCATCTTCATTTGCGGGGAAAATACCGACCTCCTAAATAACAATGCATACTGGTATTGGTATACTAAATTATGAGTGTAAAGTAAATATAATTGTTTAAAATGATATCCAAATATACTTACTTCTTTGAACTCACTTCTGCAAACAGGTGAACGACCACCAAACATCAACTCAAAAGGTGACACTTTTGTAGACGTTTGTCTTTCAATTCGTAATGGATATAAAACTATATCTAGAAACTCATCCCGGTTTGACTGGTTTTCGTCGACAAGTTTTCTGATTTTTCTAATTAACGTAATTTCAAAATAATGATGTTATTATCATTATTTTATTTTGAACTTAAACAATAATAAAATAATGCACACCTTTTTACATTTTTATTTGTATTTTCATCTTGTCCATTTGTTTGAGGGTGATAAACAGCAGTTCTTCGTCGTTCGATACCCAAGATCTTATATACCTCATCGTTTAACTAATTAAATAACGGGAAAAAATGAATTATTTTTATTTACTTGCTATTTTAAATGCTGTATTATACAAAATCAAAAGGTTTTATTCTAATTCATCCTTAAAGGATTCGACCTAATGTTGTTTTTACGGGTCTGCATTATATAAAAAAATTAAAAATTACCTCATTGCAAAACTCAGTTCCATTGTCAGTAAGTATGACGGATGGAAAACCAAAGGTTGTAACTAAATTCATAATCGCTCTTGCTACCGTTATTGCTTCCTTATTTGGTAATGCGTAAGCAATAGGCCATTTAGAAAATAAATCGGTACAACTCATGAAGTATCTGTTACCCATTGATGTTTTAGTAAATGGTCCGGCGAAGTCTAAACCAATAATTTCCCATACTCTTGTGGTCTAAACACAAAATTTCAACATAATGCAACATAAGAAAGTAAACATAATACGTTATACATTCGTATAATATACTAAATTAAAGATTCCGAATTCTAGAAAGATATTTAAAAACACTTTATTAAGTTACCTTTATGGAATGTAAAGGTTCGGATGCGGAAAGCAGTTGACCCGATGTTTGACATCGAATGCATTGTTTTATCTATTAAAAGAGTTATTTTTTTATTCTTTTTTTAACCTTTTATCTTATTTTCCCAAGACCGATGGTAGTGGTTTTACAACTCTACTATGATAATAAAATAAAAATAATGCAATTAAATAAATTTAAAAGCAAAATACTTTATTTATTTTTTAATATCTCCGGTAATATTGGGCCAATAATGTTTTTCCATTATTTTCATTATTGTTTTGTTTGTGCCACCATGACCCCCTAAAGGACTATCATGTTCCGCAGCAAAAATTTTTTTTTGCTCTTCCGCATCCACAACAATATCCGCATAATATAAGTTTCCACATATCTTTACTCTACGCTTCAACTTGTTATCTAAGGGTAGTAAATATTGAACAAGTATACTTTCAATTTCATTTATTTCAATGAAATATTTGAATTTGAGTTTTGTTTTTTATTACCAGTACCTAGCACACAATAACTTTTTGACGCATTTCTCAAACTTCGTTTTTCATCTTTTCGAAAACCCGCTGGATAAGTGCTCTCTCTTAAATATGCTAAAATATTTTTAAAGTAATGTTCGTTTTTTTCCATTTTTAACTTTTGAGTTTTTCAAAATTGTAATGAGTACATCAAACCTGTTTACATATTCCGAATTAGGGACTATTTATATACATACATAATCGTAATAAAATCAATAAGTATGTCTTAATGGCTCATACGGAAAGCATTTAGGCTACATATACAATATACGATAAATGTGCTGTACACTTTTGACTTTTATTATACTAAATTATGTCTTTCGTACGGAAAAAACACAACATTTAATATCATTTATTTTGTAGAGAAATTTATTGTTTTCTTTTAGTTTTGTCTTTTAAAATGTATGCCTATCTTTGTAACGCTTATATTTATATTTTCTAATACTTATGTTTTTTACCTCTAAAAACGTCTATTTCCACATGCAAGGGTTGCTGACGGCTTTGCCGAAAGATAGTGACTTATGTTGTGGTCTGAAGAGGCTTTTAGTTGACTAACCTGTAGGACTAGCCCTGGTAGGTAAAGTGTGACTCGGTAAGGCAAGTAGTAGAAGGGGGATAAATTTCAATGCCTACTTAGTATTAAGATTACACGTAGAAAATTAAACAACTTAGATTAAATTAAGTTGAAGAAAAATAAAAATATTTAATAAGTAGAATAGAAACTTTTGAATAAAAAAGTAACAAGAATATTATTTAAATATTTTAAATGTTTTTTAAAGATGTTTTGAGACCAGTGCGTAATAAAATTTGAATAGCTCTGGGTTTCTGACACGTCAGACGAAGGTACATTCAAAACAAAAATTTGTGCGCTCAACTTTTAACCTCAAATAATAAATATTTACTAATAGAATTTCACTTCACTTTGCTTAAACTCATTCCTTTCCTGATCTGCGGAATTTTGTTACCACGGCTACGCGTTTGTACTCGACTCGTTGAATTGAAATTAAAAAGTCTTTCATATGCCAATCGATATAGTCAATTTTTTTATCTAACTTAATCATTTTAATTAAACCACCACGCTTTCATCCTTATTTTAAACTTGTCAAATTCCTCGCTATCTGGCTGTCATTATAAGCACGATTTTTAATTGTTGTTGAAATCCTCGTCGTACAATGTGGGACACGGTTTAAAGCATTTGTATCATTAAGTAAATAAAGAAACCAAATATTCTAAGTGTGTACGAATATAAATTTTTTATTATTGCTCAACTGTTTTGTTGTCGAAATGATTAAAATATTCGCGAAAGCATTTCGATGTCGCAGTGGGCTTAAAACAACAATAATCAACATGCTGTTTTGATTTCAAATTAGTTAACAGTAAATAATCGCAATTCCCAAATTTTTTATGTTCGTCTTTTCCATAATATTATACAGTACTATAAATATACTACAATGTACATACAGTATTGGTACAGTATTCTTTATCATTACACATTGATATTTGATGTTTCTTAATAAAAAAATTCACAATGATTTTACATTTATCACTATAAATATATATATAAATCGATTTCTAAACTGGACTTGGGAAGATTCAAAATTGATTCAAGAATCAGTGGAACCTTCTCTCATACCACCCACAAAAAAACGTTAATTTAATCATACTTTAAAATTGTTACTTTATTGGGATAATAAAGAAGCTTCTTTTATTTAATAAAAGATTCCAAATATTTTCTAGCCCTCTCTCCTTAAAATTAAAAATATACAAAAAAAACAAACAACAATGACAAACAGTAATTATTTCTTTTCCTTAAATGTTTATGCACTAACACATAAAAATACAAGCATAAAAATGTGTTCGTTGTGTTCTTTTTGAATCTTTAGAACTCATTAACTCGTTCAAAGTCTTATGCATTTTAAAAACCCTTTTCAAAGTCTTGGTTGAACAATTTTGCATTTTTTAATTGTTAGCTCAATCGCATCTAAATTAAATAGAAGATTAAATTAAACATTAAAAAGCTAAAAAAAATAATGAAAATAAAGAATACAAAAAAATGTAAAATTATTATTAGCTTTGTAAATAAACATAAATTGTATACATATATATCTCATATATTTTTATCCAAACAAGCTCCAACAAAGCTGAAAGAAATAAAAAAGAGCTACCACTATTTCAGTATATGTGTTGACTAATTATCACAATAAGAAGCTGAAATTCCTACGTAAAATATTACATCCCCCTTATCTATGATTCTAGAATATTTTATCTCCCAATGTAATATTTTAAATACTGCAAAGTATTAGTATTTGGTATCTAAAATATCACATCCCCAATGTATAATTTATATATATATATCACAATACGAAGCTGAAATTCCTATGTAAAATATCACCTCCCCCTTATCCAGGCTTCTAGAATATTACATCCCCCTACGTAACATTTACAATACTGCAAAGTATTAGTATTTAATATCTAAAATATCACACCCCTCGTGTATAATTTATATACATATCACAATAAGATGCTGAAATTCCTACATAAAATATCACATCCCCATTATTCAGGCTTCTAAAATATTACATCCCCCTATGTAACTTTTAAAATAATGAAAAGTATTAGCATTTGGTATCAAAAATATCACATCCCCATTGTGTAATCTGTATATATATCACAATAAGAAGCTGAAATTCCTACGTAAAATATCATATCCCCCTTATCTATGCTTCTAGAATATTTCATCTCCCTATGTAACATTTTAAATACTGCAAAGTATTAGTATTTGGTATCTAAACTATCACATCCCCCATGTGTGATCTGTATACATATCACAATAAGTAGCTAAAATTCCTACGTAAAATATCACATCCCCCTTATCTATGCTTCTAGAATATTTCATCTCCCTATGTAACATTTAAAATAATTAAAAGTATTAGTATTTGGTATCTAAAATATCACATCCCCCATGTGTAATCTGTATATATATCACAATAAGAAGCTGAAATTCCTATGTAAAATATCACATCCCCCTTATCCAGGCTTCTAGAATATTACATCCCCCTATGTAACATTTAAAATAATGAAAAGTATTAGTATTTAGTATCTAAAATATCACATCCCCCATGTGTAATCTATATAATCATTGTCAGGCAATATTTTAAGATCAAAATTTCATAAGTATGAATTTTAAATATATTACCATTTAATGCTGACTTCATTTATAGTATATTTATTTACAAACCATTTTATAAATCTTGATCGTTGCGTTTTTAATTTTGTTGTTTTTGTACATAAATATTTCGGACGTACTAGATACACTTCTAAGTGCAATAACTTGAAAACGCATTCTCGATTTCGGATTTTCTATGGGGGATGTGATATTTTAGGCGGATGTGATATTTTATTACAGCGCTCGCATTCGAAATGTCAACATTGCAAAATGAAAAGTAAACATTTGCTAATGCGATGTGATATTTTGACAATAAGTTTTATGGCGTTTAGAACGTCTTAAGTTCTTGTTCTTACAACTGAGTACTGTGGTTAGTAATGTTCTTTTATATCATGTTATGTGTTAAAAATAACTACCATCGTATTCAAAATGGAATGGAGTAATTGTTACCAAAAGTGCAATAGTTATATTTAATGTTTAATCTTCCAGGTGTTTTAGGTACTATTTATATATGTTTTTATTTTAATCTTTATCATGTGATTGTATTTTTTAAATTTGATAAAATTGTTGAAATAGTTTATCGTAACTCACTTTTCAAAAAAATAAAAAAGATATATAGCACATGAGGGGTTGAACCTGTGTATTCATACTGTAATTAAGCAGTATGTGTTCATACTGTAATATATTCATACTGTACTTCATATTGCACTCATGTAGTTGCATTGAAAATAAAACTTTAATAAACTTAATAAAAAGTCTAACTTTTTGAAAAAAAAAGTTAAACTTTTTATTATTAAAAAATACACGGTCAAGACAAGTTTGGTTTTATCACCAAGTCCACTTCCTATCTTTTTTTTTTTAATACTAGGTATGACAAAAAAAAAAAAAAAAAATGATTAATGTAATGTAAAAAAACAAATATGAATGTATGAAAATGCATTCATATTTATTTATACTCAGTAAATGTAATCATATTGAATATGAATACATTCATATCATTCATATAATATAGTAACTCTCATTTTTTCTTTTTTTAAACTAGTATTTTTGTTATAAAGTATACATTCAACACAGATAAAAAATAACAATCATTTATTCATATTTGTATCATATTACAAAGTAATTTGATAACACATTTTATCTTATCATAATACAAAGTAATATGATAAGAACGTATGTGTGCTTGTCATTTTTTAGATATGTACTTGCTTGACACAGTTCCAAGATTTGACTCAAGCAGATTTAAAATAACTCAAACAGCTTTAGAAAAGATATTTATATTTCTTTGTTTTTTGCTTATCTAATCTTGATAACTTAGTAACAGCCCTTAGTTTGTATTAATTATTTTCACCTTATTAAATAAGGTCTTTTGTTTGTTTGTATAACATTTTATTTATTAAGTTTAAGATATATTAAAAAAATTCATTTTATTTATCTTATTTTAAAGTTTTTAACTCTTTAAAATAAATATTATAAGTCACAATCAAGTGGTTGCTATAGTTATCCAATTTTTTAATTTAAAAATAGTTTTTGTTATTGTATTTTATATTTAATAAGTTGTTTATGAGTAATAGTTTCCATTGTTTAGTTTTTTCTGTTCAGTAGATTATAATTTTGTAACGTAAATATTTTGAAAGATATCCATTAAACATAATTGTATAATCAATCTTTGTAAGTTAGTAAATTATAGTATTGACAGATAGAATACTAGAAAAGCGTGATTTAAAAAATTACTACAGTTAGAATTTTTTAATTCTATTATTTTTGTTTGTTGGGTGTGAGCAAAAACTTCATTAAATAAAGAAGTTTTTAAGAAAACTTCTTTGAAACTTCTTTAAAACTTTTCTCTTAAGAAGTTTTTAAGAAAACTTTTTAAAAATAAAGTTGTCTTGTAAAATCAAAATGTAAAAATAGTATTTAAAAATAGTATTTATATTTAATTAATTAAATTAAATTAACAATAACAAATAAGAAATATAAATTTGTTGAAAAAAGTTTAGAGTTAGCACATTTAAAACATGAAAATTTTGATTTGAAAAAAAAGTTAAAATAAAACTTTAAAGAATGCTTTTACTTCTTTTTGTTTTTATAAAATTTGTAATTTGTAATATAAGTGATTTTATAATTTACTTTTTATTATGCCTAACAAATATTAAAAATTTAGGTATTTTTGGTATAATAAGTATTGATCAAGTGACTCTGGTTTTTAAACTATGAAGTAACTTATTTTATTTACAATTTTCGCAAAAAGGAGATTTTGTCCTTTATCAAACTATATGCTAGCAAGTTCACCTACTTTTTAAATATGTTTATATACTATTTTTTAAATATGTTTTTAAAAAAGAAAGATGATCTAATTTATTAATATAATTAAATCTATTTAAATGATCTAACATAAAACCTAACTTAAAAATTATAACAGTATTCTATATAAAGATAAATAAGAGCTTTTTAAAGAATGGAATTTGAAATAGGAGTAAAAAAACAGGGAGACAAAGAAAAGTAAACTTAAAGATAAAATTCAGAAAAGAAAAGTAAACTTCATGATAAGCTGTTGCTATTTGTTGTATTACGGCTAGCTAATCAAAAAGTTATGGTTTTATATCAAGACTAGATTATATAGTTTTATCATCAGCAAATAAAACTAATTTTATCAGTAAAATTGACAAGAAGGTATTAATAAAAATTTGAAAACTTTAAGTTTGAAAAAGATCTCACTTCTGTTACAGCATTGTGCTCTCAGTGGTTGGTGAACTTTAATTCAGATAAAAAGTCATGACATTCAAGACTGTTGCTACCTGTTGTATAATGGCTAACTTATTAGAATGTTTTTGATATGGTTTTATATTATAACTGGAATATATATTTTTATAATTATGCAACAATATATTAAGATAAAATTGTTGTATCTTTAGCTAATAAAACTAATTTAGAGCAGTTAGAGAAGAAAGGTTAAAAAGTTTTAAAACTTAAGTTTGGCACGACTAATCTAAAAACATATGATGAATGATTATGGTCAAGTATGGCGCTATTACAAGTTAATCAAATAAATCTCACTTCACCTATTCCATTTAATGCAGATTAGAGCATTTTTGTTATTTTAGTTATCAAATCATCAGTACAATGACAGTATCAAAATATTTATTACATTAGAAATTTGTTAAATTTCGACAAATTTGTTAAATTTACAAACATGATTAGAGCAGGGGATCTAGATTACAACCATGGTTTGAGCAAGGGGTCTAACTAAAATGCTAATAAGATTATTAAAGTTTATGACTTTTCTCATAATGAACTTATGAATATTTAAAATTTAACTTGCTATATTTTATATTTTATGTTAATATAAATTAATTAAGGAAACATGCTGTAAGTTATTTTATTTTCACTGTTTTTAGTTCGATGGAAAGAGATTTCCAATTTTACAGTAAACACTTAAAATAAACTAAGATCTATTTTTTTGTCTATATTTATCTTTCGACTTGGTATAGACATAAATTTGTGTACGAAAGCACTTTATAAATAAAAGTTATTTTGTAAAAATGATCTGAGACCAATTTTTTTTGTATATTTTATTTTCAACTTAGATAATATATGAGATAAAATGATACGAGAAGTTTAGTGTGTACAAAAGCACTTTTTTTGTACTAAAAAGTTTTTTTGCATGATTCTGGAATCCTTCATAAGCATTTAATACTGGTAAATAAAATCTCAGCGAAAAGTTAATCATAAAAACAAAGTTTTTGATATATGACTATATATAATACTTATTCAACAGATCATTATGTACATAGAGTAGTTTAACAACATATACTAAAGGTAAAAAAGTAAAACAACATATTCTAAAAGTAACTAAAACAGCAATTTTAAAAGTAATTAAGAATAGAACTACTATTTACCTTATTATGGGCCTTTTTCATCTTACTATGGGCCTGTATATATTAACTTTATATATTTTCTTGGTAGAAGCATATTTCTTATCTATTTATAATTTTGTTGTATTGATTATTTTAAGGTTTCTACGATAAAATGGGAAATGGTCTATTTAGCAGCTCAGTTGAAAAAGAAGGTATATGCTTTTTTTAGTTGATTTTTTTATTTGTTTAATAATTTTATTTTGAAACTTAAAATTATAAATCGGCAAACGTTATAACGACATCTGAAAACGTTAAACATTATAAATCCTGAAAATCAGTCAATATTATTAACACAATTCTATTCAGGAGAAGGGGTGGACATGGCAAGTTGCATTTCTTTTTACTCTTTGAGCTCTGCAGTTTAAGTAGATATTTATCATAAATAAAACCAAGAAACCTTTTGATTGTGAAACCTTATAGTGTTATAAACTCTTATTGTTTAATGTACAACACTTCCAATGTTATATTTATCTTTGAATAGTTTGGCACTGAATGTCCATATGTTATATTTATCTTTGAGATAGTTTGGCACTGAATGTCCATATCTTTTATAAAGTGCATCCATTTCAAAGTTGGTATTAGTGTTGTTATATAAAAAGAATCTAAACTTTTACTTTTAATGATTTTATGTTTAAATGATGTATGTATGTATGTATGCATGTATGTATGCATGCATGTATGTATGTATGTATGTATGTATGTATGTATGTATGTACAGTCGCGATCAAAAGTTTGGAGCATTGCATAAAAAAACACAGTTTTCATTAAATTCTTCATTTATTTTATCAAAATATATTAGTAACTATTTCAATTGACAAAAATAATATCTATGAAACATTAGTTAATGTTTTATGAATTGAATATTTGATATTAATACTTGGTATGATGTCCTTTAGCGTTTAAACAATTAGCTAAGCAGGTAGGCATAGAGTGAATGAGCTTTCTTAAATATTCAGAAATCATAAGTTGAGTCCATACCTGCCAAATTTTTTCTTGTAAATCATCCAAAGATAAACTGTAATGGCACCCCATATCATGATTTTAGGGCAATGTTTTACTGTAGAAAGCAAATACTGGGAGTTGTATCGTTGGCAAGGCGGGCGTCTAACACTTGTAGATCGACAACCAAACTGTTCGATTAGTGATTCATCACTAAAAATTACATCCTCCCAATCTTCCGCTGACCAGTGCTTGTATTTTTGACAGAAGGCGATTCGGTCTCTAATATTTTTTTGAGAAAGGCAAGTTTTTTTTGCCGGAACATGGCTATTTAAGTTAAATTGTTTGCACAAACGTCTTCTAATTGTCTTCTAATTCTAATCACAATTATCTTATAATTGTAATCACAATCATAATCGTCTTCTAATTCTAATCACAACACTTATTGCAACACCAGTTGGGAATATCTCAGATAAAATTTCAGATGCATTGGCAAACGGATGTGCTTTTGTATAACGATGAATGCAATGATCTGCCCTTTGAGTAATCACCTTTGGTCGTCCAGTTCTAGCTTTACTTTTAAAATTACCAGTTTCTTGATATCGCTTTAATGTTTTTATAATGCAGCTATGTGTTATGTTTAAACGTGCAGCAATAGAAGTCAAGGTCAATCCTTGTTCACGTAGAATAACAATCTGAGCACGTTTTTCTGTTGTTAATTTATTAGTTTTTCCCATAATTATTTTATTACTTTTTGCTAAAATAACAACAAGCTATGACTAAAACAAATTTAGAGGTTTAAAACATAACATTTTGCATGTATATAATAATAATACTCAAAATTTTCAATGTAAATAAATATTTTTAAACAAATATTTCAAATTTTCTGCAAATTTTTAAAGTGTTCCAAACTTTTGATCGCGACTATATGTAATAGTTCATCTAATACTGGTAGATTACTGATTATACCAGTAATCCGATACTGGATTACTGGTATAACCAGGCTTTTTTAGTACCAGTATTGAGCCAACACAATACCAGTATTTCCATATTGTGTTAACTCAAATAATATAATGAAAAAATATATGTGCAGGACTTGTGTAGGATCACTTTCTTAACGTAAAACACAAAATGGAATATTTAAAACTTCTAGGCATGAATAGCAACTCTTATTGAGCTTGTAATGAGAATATAAAATCACGCTTTCTCATGAGTTTGGGAAGAAGGAAATGATAAGTTGTTTGATTGATTTTTTATAAAAGTTTATTGATAAAATTTTTTAAAGATAAAAATTGTTTAATTTAAAAGTAAAACTCTTTCATCCTTCTATTAACAAAGCAGGGTGTAAACATTTTTGTGCATGATTTTTATTTTTATTTGTTTTTACATTTAGAAGCCAATACTTATAGCAATATGCATATTATTATGATTTTCTTAAAGAATAACAAACATTTTTTTTTTATTTAAGGCTATCTGAATATCTAAATATATTTGTATTATTTTATTTTGTGTGTGTGTGTGTGTGTGTATTAAAGAGATCCCTTAGTGGCGAGACAAGTTGTGTTCATAACATTAGAAAATAAGTTGAAAGTTAATTAAACTTTCCAAAACAAATTGTTGAATAAGATAATAACAAAAAACTTCTTAATTTTTAACGCCATTTTGTTTCTTCCGCAGGTAAGTTCCCGCTTTTTGACTATTTTTATTTTTTAAATGTGTTTACTTAAGTTTGTTAATTTTTATATTGCTTTTTATATTTCAAAACTTTAATCTTAACATTTTTAATGCATAATAGTTATTACCAATTATGACTTAATTATCTAATAAATTAATCTGTTGATCAATTTTTTAAATTCCTTATAAAATCCTTTTTATATACCCATAAACACCAATTTTTTTTTTGTTTTTTGTTTTTTTAAATTTATTTGCCTTTTCTTTTTTTTTTTATGCATTCAAAATTAAAATTTCTTATATTTAGTGTCTAGAAATGATTTGGCTTCTGATGAATTTATTTCAAAATGTTGTGGTGAAGTAAGCTATAATATTGGAAGTGATTGGTTGCGATGGGGAAAACACCTAGGTCTAAGTGATTCAGATCTTGATAACATTGGATCTGATAACAAAAATTGTTATGAGAAAGCTAATAATGTTTTGAAAAAGTGGAAGCAAAAAAATGGAAATCTTTCATGGGAGCAATTAAAAAAAGAATTGATGGATTTTAGCCGTTTAGATATTGTGAATAAAATTGAAACAAAATTTGAAGGTAACAATACTAAGCAAGAATCATATTTTATTTTTATTTTCTTCTATTTACTGATATATGTATGTTTGTATGTATATATATATATATATGTATATATGTATATATATATATATATATATATATATATATATATATATATATATATATACATATATATATACATATATGTATATATATATATACATATATATATATATATATATATATATATATATATATATATATATATATATATATATATATATATATATATATATATATATATATATGTATATATATATGTATATATATATATATATATATATATATATATATATATATATATATATATATATATATGTATATATATATGTATATATATATATATATATATATATATATATATATATATATATATATATATATATATATATATATATAAGTTCTTATAATAGTAGAAGAATAAATTTGTGGCTAAAATTTTTTGCTTTCGTTGTTTTGATATGTATTTAAAATGCTTAACTTAATATTTACGATTAACGGTTTTTCTATTTCTTGATATTTTTTAATAATTAATTTTTTTTTGAATTTTTTTAATAAATATTAAATATATTTTTTTATAATTTCTTATTTAAATAACGCTTTTTTTATCATCAAAATATTAGTAGATTATAACACAAGAATAATTTAAAATTCTTCTTCAAAACTATTAGTTGTAAGTTAAATAACAGATTTTCTCTTACTTTACTATTGTATATTTCCTATTAGGGGTCGTCCATAAAGTACGTACGCCAAAAATTTTGAAATTCGACCCCCCTCCCCCCTGTTGCCATGCGTACTTTTATGTCCCCACCCCCCTTAAAAGTACGTACGTTTCTCAAATACCCCCCCCCCTCAAATATCCCCCCCCCATCCCTCCTTTTTTTTTTTTTCTTAATTAAAAAGTTTAATTAAAAAAAAAAAGACGGAGGGTACCTTAGATACTTTATACTACCCCAAAGCTTTTTGCTTACGCATTTTAAAAACATCTTTAAATATAAATGCAAATAATAATATAAATAAATTAAAAATTTACTAATGTAAGTGTGTATTTGGGCGAAAGGTTTATGCGGCGGCAATAGTCGACGGAGATCCAGGTTCGATTCTCGGTGAAATCCAGGAAAACTTTTTTTGTTTTTTTAACGAATCAAATGTAAATAAACTATACTTAAGGTGGACGTTTTTTTCAGGCACCCCTCTTTAGTAAGTAAAAAACGAGTCTAAGGTGAGATCAGTAATATTGAAAACAAAGGGTAAAACGCAGTGGGAGGGAGCAACAGCAAATTTTGTGCCCTTTTGCTATTTTAAGAAGCTTTTTATTTTAGCAAAACCTAGCCACTGTGGACCAGAGTGACCGCCAGGTTAAGTTGTTCCCCAGGTCTGATTTTTCTTTTTCAATAGTTGGGTATACATTAGTAGACACCATTTATGACATTAAAAACTTCTGAGTGATTGGACAAAGTCAAAAAAAATTTGCTCAAAAATATTTATTTTTAGCCATAAAAATCTTTATAAATTAGGTGAAAACTCGGTTGAAAGTCCGCGAAATTATTAAATTGTATATACAATGGCGGACTGTTTACATAAAACGTGTGCTGTTTGTCTTACACAGTTCGGGAAAAAGTCATCTAAAATTCAAAAGATCACTCCAGCAATTGAAACAAAGATAAAAACTTTCGTCTGGAGTCAGTATAGTTTAGATGTAACCAACTATCCCAAGGTTATTTGTAACAATTGCCACAGAAACCTCTATGATCTCAACAAGAACAAGGTGGAGTACCTAGGGAACTGGATAGTGAAGATAACCAAGGTAAAATTCATGTTAATCTGTTTTTTTATGTATAATAATTATTATTAATTTCTAGTTAATACTTTGTTATATTTACAATCACACAGTTTCTTAACTAAAAATATAGAACAGATTTTTTTTTAATACCTGTTATTACAACATTTACTTAGTACATGTTATTAATACATATACATGTATTAAAAAATAATACATGTGTTATTAAAAAAACTTTCAGTTTTTCTATTGTATGCCTAGACTTAAAATGTATATAACTTTATATATTATATATACAGCATGATAAGTATATGTATATACATATACTTAGTTTAAGTATGACATGCATGGAAGTATTTGAGTATAATATGTATGTATGTAGACTACATACATACTACATACATACTACATATATACTACATTGTAGTATATAAATATTAGTTATACAAAACATGTATATAAGGTTGTATAAGATAAACAACTAATTACTATTTATTTATTAACTATTTATTTACTGTTTACAGTGTAAGCTTAAAATTTAATTATATAATATATATAGTTAAACTTACATAGTGTATAGTAAAATACCATTTAGTATGCTAAAATAATATCACTTACTGATCAATATTTTTTCCATTATTTTAGATTGATAGATTGCATCTTAGAAAATCATCAAATATCAAAGACATTGTTGATGAAATCAGTGCTTCTAATGATTCTGAACATGCAAAGTCTTCCAGACTATGTTCAACATGCTTGGCTTTGTAGGTTAGAATTTTATTATTATTGTTGTTTTATTTTTTCATATATATAATGCTTCATATATATAATGCTTCACATAACAAAATTTATTGTACTTAATAAAATATTTAGTTAATTAAAAATTTTGTTCATTTGTTTTCAAACAAAAATATTTAGTGCAAGGAGTGGCTCATATCTGTACAGAGAGCAGAGCTGTGAACAATCTCATTGAAGCGGCAGAACAGCTTGGACCTAAATATTTAGAACGGGTAGCCTCAGGCAAGTATATTAAGCTGTTCTTTAATATAAATACATATTTAAAATTCCAAATAATAAACATATTTTATTTATGTATGTTGCCAGGTATACTTAAGCACAAGATGGAAGCTTAAAATATTTGTAGAGGACAGAAGTTTCAGTTGGCTACTCAAGGGTCTCCTTTGAACATTGTGGTTGGAACTCCTGAAAAAAAAACTGACCGAATTGAGCTGAAACAGGTGTCCTTTGGTACTGTTATGGAGTTGGTTAAATCTCTTGAGCTTTCAAAAAATCAAACAAAGAATTTTTGTTTCAAATATAGATCTAGTATGGGAACTCAAACCTGTATTGAAGCGAACATCTTTGAAAAAATTGAAGCTCTCCATAACCGTATAGACGAATTTTACACTTCTAAAGAAGTAGGTTTTATGGATGGAGAAGAAGCCATTACTAGAACATTGGTTCATGTAAAAGATACATCTACATTTATACAGCACGTCATTACAGAAAGAGGAATAGATCCACATGACTCCATATTGAGAATAGCTATGGATTCAGGTCAGGGATTCCTTAAAGTTACTGTAAATGTGTTTAATCCCCTGGAAAAAACTTCTTCAGATTCAGAGCTAGATGATGCTGGAGTAAAAAGATCCTTTCTTATAGCATTGTTGAGGGGGTTTCTGAAGCTAACGATAATCTTTGGAAGCTTATTGAGCCCCTGAATTTAAATGATGTAAAGTTTTTCGTTGCATTTGATCTAAAATGTGCAAATTCAGTGTTTGGAATTAGTAGTCATGCTGGGAAATACAGTTGTTTATATTGTGAGGGATCCTGCACTCTTGAGCCTGGAATTAAACGAACACTTAGGTCATTGGATGATCATTATAACAACTTTACCCTTGACGGAAACAAGAAGTCAAAAATGTCACACTTTAAAAATGTTACAAATCCAAGACTTTTGTACAAAGAGGAAGATCCTGAAACTCTTCTCGAAGAGTTGGTTCCTGTTCCTGAGCTCCATGTTCTAATGGGAATAGTAAATAAACTTGCAGTACTTCTAGTTAGTGTATGGCCTTTGTTTGAGAAGTGGTTACAATCAAACTACATCATGTTTCGAGGTTACCAAGGCATAGGGCTTGACGGAAACAATGCAAGCAAGTTCCTGAAGTTGGTGGATATACTTGAAAGAGATATTATAAACAATGGAAAATATGACTTACTACCAATAGTAAACTGTGTTAGAAAGTTTAAATGCCTTCAAGCAAAAGCATTTGGTATGGTAGCAGGGGATAACATCAGCACTGCTGTTCTGGAGTTTAAAAAGTCCTATGCAGATTTGATTGAATACGTGCATGCCACATTTGAGGGTATCAAGCTCAGTGTTACATGGAAAGTTCACATAGCAGTATGTCATATACTTCCTTTTCTTCATTCTACTGACTGCGGCCTAGGAGTTTACTGTGAGCAAACAGGAGAAGCTATTCATCATGATTTCAAAAAAACATGGAATAGATACAAACGAAGAGTTAACCATATAGATTATGCAAAACGACTAAAATCCAGTGTTGTCGAGTTTGCATCAAAAAACATTAAATAAACTGAATAATTATATAATTTAATTTAATGTTTATAATTTCAAGTATATATTGTAAAGTATATTATTTATAGATTTAGACTTATATTATAACTAGTTAACATAAAGCTTTTTTACTTTGTGCTTTTATTTGTATAGGATAAGTTACACCTATTTTTTAATTTTTTTTTTTTCAATGTTTTTTAACACCCTAGAAGTTTTAAATGTTATAAATAGTGTCTTCCCAAAATGTTATAAATAGTGTCTTCCCAAAATGTTAGAAATAGTGTATACCCAACTATTGAAAAAAAAAATCAGACCTAGGGAACATTTTAATCTGGTGGTCACTCAGGTCCACAGTGATAAGTATAGCTATTTTTTGATTTTTTTGTCTCTTTTTTTTTTTTGAAAATTCCAACACCCCAGAAGTTCTAAATGTTATAAATGGTGTCTACTAATGTATATCTAGCTATTGCAAAAAAAAAATTAGACCTGGGGAACAACTCAACCTGGCGATCACTCTGGTCCACAGTGTAGCGGTCTTTGAGACGCCATTGACACGTTTTTTTTGGGGTGACTCCGTCCCATCAACCACTGCCCTCAGGTCTTACTCAGGGCCAGTATATAAGGGCGGGCATGTGTGCATGCGCCCCCTCAGGATTTTTTGATGTTTTGATTTTTGATGATAGAACACTTTCACACAACGTGCAAACTTAAGTTTGTTAATATGCCAAATGAGGTGGCCTTGCAAAAAATTTGGATGGCGGAGGCCATCCAAATTTTTTTCCAAATCTAAAAGTTATAACCATGCAAAATTTACACCCCTCTCATTTTGGGGGTCGGGAGGGTAAGCGTTTTAAGGCTTTTTGTTCACAGGCCCCCGCCATCCCGATATTTTGCAAGGCCTCCTCATTTGGCATAGGTATAAACAAACTTAAGTTATGAGTTTGCACGATGTGTGAAAGTGTCCTATCTGGAACATCAAAAAATTCTGAGGGCGCCCATACATGTGTGTGCATAGAGGAAAACTATACCCTCTACTCCCTATCCATACATTCTTTTATGTTGGCAAACTAGAATCTTTAGTCAGAATGTAACTTTTCTATTGATTAGCTGGTTAATTGTGATAAATTAGAAAATCGAAGTACGTACTTTTAAATTTAACCCTCCCCCCCCCCCCCTCCCATACGCTTTCGTACGCTTTTTGAAGACCCCCCCTCCCCCTATGAGCGTATGTACTTTATGGACTACCCCTTACTAGGATGTTTTCGTTTGTCCTCAGCTTTATTAAACTGACAGTGTTTCAGATAAGTTATGTTTGCCATCAATAACCATGTAATGTGACACCTAGCTATCTAAAAGTTCTAAATCCGTATCTATTTCTTGGAGCTTCAAGTTCTAAATTTGTCCGGTTGATTGTAGCTAGAAAAACGCCCCAATAAAGTTGCAATAGAGTTCAAAATTGGAGTTTTTGTGTTGATTTTTAAATATTTTAAGTTGTTATATTAGATTCATTGCCTCAAAATAAATAAGTGTACACATTTTCAGCTTTTCGTTGCACATAAAATAAAAACACAGACCAAAACCATTTTTCAAAATGGCGGATTTATGTTGTTTATACGCAAAGTTTGAATGTTCATGTCTTTAAAACAGGCTAGAATTAGATAACTAAATTTTGGAAATGTTTATAACTTATTAAAATCTTTGAGTGGTGTAAAAATCAGCAAAATCTAAGACTTCTGGTTGTATGACCTGGTTGATTTCATTTGTTGCACATAACTGATTTTTCATTTGCGGAGAAGTAAGAATGATCTTATAGTAAAAATGATTCAAATGGTTAATGTTTTCTGAATATTTTTACTACTCCTAATGTTCTAAATTTGCCTTTAGTTAAAGTAGATGTACAATTAAGGTGGAACTAAACATTTTCCATGTTAGAAAGGCTACAAAAAATAAAAATATTTCTCACATTTTTATGAGAAATTAAGTATGTAATGCATCCATTCTTACTGAAAATTGATGATTGTTATCATAATTCACAGCTTATTTTTGAAATATTATTTGTTTTTTAAGAAAAATCAATAACAGCAAACAGCTGTTTATTTAAATGACTGTTTATACTGTTTGTTTTTTTTAATTTAAAATTAAAGTGAAAAAAAAATAAAAAACTTGAACTTTTTTCATGTGTAAATTTTATTTCAATATTAAATTAAATTCTATTTTAATTATGTAATGAGTTTTAACTGCGTAAAGTTTTATTCAAGCCTTATATTGTTAGAATTTAGAACTGAAAGTTTCTTTAGAGTTTTTTAAGTTACAAGCAGGATTTAAACTCCCCTCTAACCAAATCATTGTAATGAAACTATGCACAAAAATTTTGATAAAAAGCCCAAAAAAAGATATTTTGTTAATATATATGATAAAACTGACGATATTATGTATAAATATTAATTATTATAATTTTAGGTTCATGCAGTTTGCATATATGTATGTATATATATGTGTATATATACATATAATTATATATATATATATATATATATATATATATATATATATATATATATGTATATATATATATATATATATATATATATATATAATTATATTATATATATATATATATATATATATACATATATATATAACTATATATATATATATATATATATATATAATTGTATATAAATACATATATATATATATATTTATATACATATATATATTTATATTTATAAATATTTATATATAAATATGTATATATAATTTAATGCAGCTGTAGTGCAGTTGTTGAATCTTGAAATCTTTTGGTATGATACATGTTCTGGCCTAATAAGCACCATTAATAAGGAAGTAGGCGTGAAATTCCTGTTTAAATGCTTTCGGCAGTGCTCAATGATAAAAATGTTAGGTCTTCTTAAAGCACCTAAGAAGCAAAGAAGTCTGAATGATCTGCGATCACCTAAATCTAAAATATGTAATTATATATTTTAGCTGTGTTTGTTATCTTAAGTCTTCAAATTTGTATAATTAAGTTGAATTCAATTAACTTGATTTTCAAACAGCTAAGAAGTGTGAATGATCTTTTAGCAAAGGCTAGCTCAGTTGTGAAGCATTTTTTTGATTCTTTGTTTTCTATGAACATGCTTCATAAAAATAAGCAACAGCTGGGTTTATCATCACATTCAATCCAAACATTTTCCATGCTAGGTAACCAACTTTTTACATGCTAAGGTAACAAATGAAACAACATTTTTTTTTAAGTCAATAATTTAGTTTCTGCTATCTTTCAGCTTACAACCAATGGTTGATTCACTCAATTTATATCTTAACACCATAAAATCAAATATTGAAGAGCATTATATGAAACTAAATAACACTGATTTTAAAAATGAACCTTTCTTTACTGACTTGTTTGTATTTTTTTTAAATAATGAATACATTGACTGTTGCGGAGGTTTGGGGAAATGAATATAATTAGAAAGAAAAAGAAAATGTACCTCATATTTAAAAGTGAGACTAGCACTGCTGTTACTTCTCAAAAAGGTTTTCTATTCAAACTAGTTATAAGTATATTTAATCAATGTATATTTTGAATGATTGATTCATTAATAAACAAAATTTTTAAAAAGTCAAAAAACAACTTAAAACGAAAATGGAAAAAGATGCAATTCAGTCTCAAATCTGTCCTTGTATGGAATACTGTTGCTATTTCTGGAGCAGATCTTCCAATGATTCTTTTTCTCTTTTAGGCAAGGTGCAAAAACGTATTGTTAACATAGTTGAACCTGCATTTGCAGCCAACTTAGAACTATTGTCACATTGTTGTAACATTGCTTCTCTTTCTCTTTTCTTTAAATATTTTAATGGGCGCTGTTCTAAAGAGCTAGCATCTTTTGTGCCGTTACTAAAAATCATTCTTGTGTTACTCGTCACTCAATAGAGTCTCATGCTTTTACTGTGTCTGTTCCTAAGTGCTCCAAAAATTCTTATTTGTCTTTTTTTTCCCCTTAAACATCAGTTTTTTTGGATTTCGCTTCCTTTTTCTTGCTTTCCTGATTCATATAATTTGCAATCTAATAAGTTGTCTGTTAATCATTATCTTTCTTTATAAACTTTGTATTTTCTCTTCCAGTAACTTCCAATTCTAAAAGTGGTTGTTTGCAGCCTTGTTGGATGTAATGTAGTTAAAAAAATTCAAATGTAGCTATTGTAATCTTTGCAAATCAGCTATAGAAAAAATTATGATGTGGCTATTGCAAATCAAAGGATAGTACTTATCAATACTGTGATCAGATAAAAGTACAGTTGAGTTTAAATTAGGTTTACAATGATCAAGCAAGTCTAGTGAATTTAGCATGGGATAATATTTAACTGATGGAAGGTTGCTTCAAAGACCACATAGTTTTTTGAAAGGTTAAAATTGAACCAGTTAGCTGGTAGAAATGATTTTTTATGTTTAATATTTTAGGTTACTTTAGGTATGATTTAAGTTTAAAAATAACTTGTTTTATTCGTAGATAGATCCTGGCATCCAAAGCAATGAGCTATGCAATTGTCTAAGTCCTGCTAGGTAACCTGAAGTTGTAACTTTGGACATCTTGTGTGGCCTCACCAATGCACATCAAAAGCATTAACAGGGACATATTCCATGCGCAACATTAAACTGTTAATACTCTGATATTTTACAACTGTTGGTAGATTCAGCCTCTCTATAAGTATCTATATGAATAAATTAAAAATTCATAATTAAAGAAAAAAACGATTACTCGAAAAAAATATAATAATTTTTATAAAATAGATTAAAAATTTGACTAAAACATGTTTATTATAAATTATACTTTCTTTGTCAGAAGTAAAATGATAAAATGGAAAATTTAAAAAATTTTCTACTAACCCTGATCATATTGCTGCTCAATCCAAACTCTCTGTTGATATAATACTACTTTTTATTATCTTGTTCCAAAACCAATGTATGTACTGAATCCTTTGGGCTCCTTACCCTATTTCTTCTCATTATTTCCACACTTTTTATTGAAAAGTTGTGGATATCAGCATTTCACTAAATGCTGTAAATCTTTCATTGAAATTATTTAATTTAAGTGAATTCCAGAAATTCACGTAAATATTCTTTGAAATTTCCAAAAATTTCTAAGTGTTTTTTGCTAATAGTTTGTGAAAAAAAGAATAACTTTTTAAAAAAATTAAAAATTTTTCACAAATCAATAGCAAAATACACTCAGAAATTTTTGGAATAGTTAAAGGAATTTCAAAAGATCTGTGTTCATTAAAAGTACCTAAAATGAGTTTTTATGTTACATAAAAGAATTTTCCCATTAAAGGAAATGTTCTTAATTAGAACATATTTTAAATAATTTGTCACTCTCTCAGAGATTTTGTTATGCAAAACCTCTAAAAGAGATTCTTTTTGTCCACCTTGTAACTGCAGAGAGTTATTGAAGGAGTTACTCCACTACCACAGCTTTTTTTCAGTGTATGTCTGTAAGTTGAGTGTTTTTTACAAAATAATTCATATGTTAGTTTTACTTGAGTTGGTAGAATGTTTCAATTATCCATGTTTTTATTTCTCAGATAGTATTCTTTCTAGTTGTATGATCTTGCCAATTTAATCCATATTATTTTTAAAAAGATTATGTCTCAAAATTGTTTGTTATGTTTTAAAAAGATTATGTCTCTACAATCCCCTTTTTTTGCCAGCGTTTATAAATTTCATTTTTTTTTTTTTTTTTGTAACTTAGTTTTCTGAGTGTGGGTAGAAATTTTTTTTTTATGTCAAACCTCCCTAAGGTCAAGAATACCACTATGGTTAAGGAGGGTACTTTAATTATGGTTACAACCCTCTCTCAACTCTATTACTCCAAAATACAAAACTTGACAAACACGGCTGCTACACAACGAAGCAAGTTGAGCACAGCACTACCAGGGATGTAGTAGATGCCTACAAGTGGTGTGTAGGAATGCTACAATTTGTACAAAATTATGTCAAAATAATGAGTGAGCATATGATGTGACTTTTGCTGGCATCATTAAAAAGCAGGCATCATTACGCTTTTTTTTCAGTGCTCATTATGACTAAACTCATTTTGTCTGCTCCACTAAACAGTTTGCCATTTATGGATTACTTGAACACAATCAGAAGATCATTAACAATGAAAAGTGAGCATTTTATCATTTCACCAATAGCTAGTAAAATATTTAATAAACTGTTAGGAACAATTCTCTGTTTAATTCACTAAACTGTTAGAAACAACACTTAGCGCTGTAAACATCGTTAAAGTGTTGTTGTTTTTTCTACATGGACAACACTAATGTTAAATTTAGGGAGAATTAAACATCGGTGTTTTTCTTTTTAGGTAAGGATTTTACAAGACAGTTAACTAATAATAACCCAGTTATGTACTAATTGCAGGTAATCATCTCAGATGAGTCACATTTTATGTTGCCAGAGCAGGTGGGCAAACTCAATTTGTTAGGGATTGGGTTAGGTCATATATACACACCTAGATATTGGCATTGGGATGAGTAAATGACAATCAGTGAAAAGCTCTTTTAAAACATACTTAACTAGGATTGTTGTTGTCAGGTTTTTATGAAGGAAAAAGTATTATTTTTAAAAGTATTCTTTTATGTAAAAGCTAGACATCTAGTCTTGGTGAGCTGCCTGACCTGATTTGTCTGTAAGCTCTTAGCATTTTTACAGACACTTTCAATGTCTTAATTATAGTTTTGAAAAAGTGATGGATAAAGTTGAATGATTTTGATAAATTATTAAGCTTTTTGTAAATTTACAACACTATTTTCTTTTTGCTCAGTTTATTGGGTGCAGTTTCATTTGTTTTTGTTTTGAGTTTTTTCAGTTTCATACATTTGTAGTACATACATGCGGTAGTGGTATAGTGGTAGAGTGCTCGCTTCATAAGCGAGAGGTTCCGAGATCGAATCCCACCACATCCCTGGTTGTACCGCGCTCAACTTGTTTCTCTGCACAGCGGCCTTGTTTGTCAAAGTTTGTGTTTCGGAGTTATAGAGTTGGGAGAGGGTTATAACCACAAGTAGCCTCCTCATCTGTAGTGTCCTTCTTGGCATTGGGGAAGTAAATTACAAAAAAAAAAATTTGTAATTTCATACATTTGTAGTTTCTTACCTTTGTAGTTAAGCCTTGCGGGAATGAGTTGAACCCTTTTAGATTTTTTTTTTATACATACATTTTCAGTGTTGTTGTTTTTTTCAACTCCATGTTTTTATTTAAAGTTTTAGTTATGAGTAAGAACTTTATATTTTTTAGAGATTTCATGTTCACCAAACAAAAATTCCAATGTTTCTTCCAAAAAAGGTAATTATTTAAATTGTTTTACTCTTTGTTTGCTTTAAAATAGGAAAATTTTACATGTTAAATAATTTCCTTTCATTAAATTTTAACTTTTTCATTTAAATTTCAACTTTTTTCATTAAATATGCGTTTTTAATGTTTACTTCAGTTGCTTATTTTATTATTGTTACTAATCATCAATTTTGTTCATTGTGTTACTGGCTTATATAAATTCATATCTCATTGGTCGCTTTAAAACTATATTTTTTATGCAATGCTCACCTAATAATTCACTGATGAATAACAAAAATTTCTTGTATTACTATATTAAGTTTTTATCTGGATTTTTTAAAATAAATTTCTTATATAATTTATTAAAGTTAATATAGATAAAACAAAAACTGCAATTTACTGTTTTATTCTTATTTAAAACTATAAATAAGACCCCATGTTGATGGTAATATCATTAACAAGAAGATAGCTTGTTGTCAAGGTGAAGTCTTCATGTTGCTCAAGTTTAATGTCGTGATGCTATTGTTTTGAGATATATTTCAAAAAAGGTGCTTTTACTTTTACTGCAATTTTTAAAAATTTTTTTTGTAGTGGCCACCTTGGCTTCTAAAGTGTTAACACAATAAAATAAAATAATATGATGTTAATTGAATTCACCAAGTACGTTATAATTCCTAGATGTAGCAGTATCACAATTTATATAGTAATGATAAATAACTCTTTGTTTTGGTAGCTAACAACAACAAATCCCATCTGTTATGAATGTTTTTTTTTATTGTTAAACATTTATGACTTATCTAGATATATCTAGTTGGACTATCGATTTTGTAGGTGGTTTTCAATCAATTACAAAAGGGACGCTTTTATATATTTTCAGCCTGTAATAAATTTATAAATAACATTCCTTTGTGAAGTAGCCAATTTTTCTAAAAGTGTTCACTACTCTTAAAATTTGTTTGGAAAGTATGCTTGCAATTGAACAAGAACAAGTTTAAAACAAACTTATTAAAATTATCATTCTAACTCACTTGAGGCTTTTTTTTTTTTTTTTTTTTGAGTTTTGAGTTTGGTTGTTGAAGTTTAGAGTCAAGATGCTACTGTTTTGAGAGAGGGTTATTTCAACAATAAAAAATGTGCAATTATTATTACTATATTTTTAAAGTTACAGAATTTTATAAATAGCTTTATAAGTTAAAAAAAATGTTCTGAAAAAATTGTTACATGCTTGGACAACCAAGGCATGTGACTGAGCAGCTTTCCTGGGAAGGCCTGGATTATATTTGATTTTTCAAAATTCCAAGAGCAATAGCTTAAAATTTATAGTTTTATAAGCGCAACAAAGTTTCATTTTAAATCTACAAATCATAAAAATAGACTATTTTAAATTCATATAATTTTTTGTTATATGCATTATTTAGGTTGAATTGCAGCGGTTTAGAAATTATAACCTTATAAACATGACAAAATATCCCCCTTAGTTTAGCGTAAATAAATTTAATCGCTGTTGTAAAATAAAGAAAAAATTTTAAAAAACTTTTTAGAAACAACATTTTAAAAAATGGACTGATAAGTAAAAAATAAATTATTTCTTGGGACCCAAGGACTTTTTGTGCGTACTTAACCAGAAATAATTATTAAAGTCAATGACTGAAAATATTGGGCAACTAAGTACAACTCGTTTCTTTTGGCGCCCAGTATTTTCAGTCATTGACTTTAATGGATATTTCAGGTTTTGTGCATACACAAAGTCCTTAGATCCCACATAATAGTTTATTTTTTATTTAATAATCTATTTTTAAAATGTTGTTTTTAAAAAGTTTTTTTTATGTTCTTTTTATTCTATTCATTTGCAAGTCTTTTCAGGTAAGTTTTCTGATTAACTACTATTCTCTGCAATAAAACATTCGTTTTTGAAAGTTTTTGAAATCCTTATATGTTTGGCCGTATTTATGGTATCCACTAGCAATATGGCATTTTCGTGATAAGAACAACCACAGTCAGTATGTGTATCATCTGCACCTTTTTTTTTTTTGAACATCTTTGCTTCCAACAAGGCTGCAAGCAACCACTATTAGAGTTGGAAGTTACTGGAAAAGAAAAGATGAAGATTGTAGAGCAAGATAATGATTGACAGATTGTAAATTATATGAATTAGGAAAGCAAGATGAAGGAAGCGAATTCCAAAGAACTGATGTTCAAGGAAAAAAATTAGAAGAGTTTTTAGAGCATTTTGAAACAATCGCAGAAAAAGGATGAGACTTAATTGAATGACGAGTAACACCAGAATGAATATTAGTAGATGGCGTAAGAGAAATTCTTATCATTTTTTTCACCTTTACTTATTTCTTTTCTTGCATTCTTCTGGGATATTCTTGTCTGGCGATCTTTTGTTTACAATATTTGCAGAGTTTCTTGCCAGGAGGAAATTTAAACTTTTTAAATATCCGCCTGGCAAGAAACTCTGCTATACTCTTTAAATGTAACTGCGTCAAGATTTTCTAAAATAAATGAGTAGCATAAAGCTTCCATTTGTCTAAAACTTTATTTTGTTATATTTTAAAATTATGATTATGGAATATTTAGTTTTTACATCTAATTTCTTGTGATTTATTTGTGTTGAATGTATCAAGTTTTTTGCGATATTAAATTTAACATTTCCGCAATTGGTTTTTTTTTTTTTTTTTTCGTTTTAATTAAACAATTTTTTGTCATTCATTAAAATATTTTTTAAGGGTCATCTATAAAGTAGGTTTTGCTAAATTTAATTTTAAAGTAATAGTATGATCATTTGCTCTCCTGCGTGGAGATTTTCATTCCACATAAAGCACTTTAGAATTTGCATTACTTTAAATCTCTGTGTGGAAGCCAATAATATCCTACATCTATTTTAAAGTCGGATTTTGTGTAATTTACTAAATGGTTTAAGTATATCACAGTAAATTTACCTATAAACTGCAAGCAGTTTTTAGTTCCATTCCTCCTTTTACCTGGTAGTACCACGCTTAATTTGTTTCTTAGAGCCGCAGCCTTATTTGTCAAGATTTGTTTTATGGAGTTAAAGAGTTGAAAGAGGATTGTAAGCACAATATAGTGTCCTCTTCGATTATAGTGGTCCTTTTGGCCTCAGTGAGGTGAACAACATTAAAAAAATGAAAAGAAAAAACAACCAGTTAAGTTTCTGTATATAATATACTCAGTTGTTAAATCTACCTAGCATGCTCCAAAATATTTACTTGCAAAAGTTAGCCTTAGCAATGTTTCTATTTATAGTCTCTTATCATCATAAGACTGTCAAAGCTAAAGGAATTGGGAGTATCATAACGCTTGATACTCCCCATTTCTTTAGCTTTGACAGTTCCTTTATATTCTAAAACTTTTGTTCATCAAGTATTTTTCTTCAAATATTGAGTTTTTTCCTTGGACATCATTTGGTATTTTCACTTGCTTTGACGTTTTTTCAACTCATAAAATTTGCAGTTAACTTTTGTCTTTTGTCTACTGCTTTCTTGAACTTTTTATTTTTCTTACTTTCTTGAACTTCTATTCTGGGCTCTCTTTTTTGGTTTCTATTAACTAAGGTAATTATTGTATAACAACAATAATGATGACGATTTTAAACTTAATTATAATTATTGTGACTTGACTATAATAAGTTTTTGACGTTTGCTTACATTCTGCCTTTGATTGTATTTTAATGTTTTTGATGTCAGGGAACTTTTTATGATACCTTTGATACCTTTATGATAACCTCCAATGAACCTTATGATAACCTCTTATGAACCTTATGATAACCTCTTATGAACCTTATGATAGCCTCCTATGAACTTTATGATAATCTTCTACGAACCATATGATAACCTCCTATGAATCATATGATAATCATTGATACTTAATAAAGTTTTTATAGGAGTTATTTTTATTTTTTTTTATTTTGCTAAAGATGAGCTTTTTATAGCTTAATTTAATTTTTAGTAAGAATTTCTATAATTTAAAAAAATTTTATAAGAAATTTCGGTAAAAAAAAAAGAAAGGTTTTTATTAGCAATAACTTTAATCAGTTATAATTAAAAAGTTTGTTTGAACAACTTTATGTTTAAGTAAGACATAATAACAAATTAAAAAGATTATCAAATATAACATTAACTTAAAATAAACTTCTGTTTAACTTTAATACTTAATAACTACCAATAAAAATCATAAAAATTAATTTAATTCATAATATTCGCTATATAATATTTACTATGCATATACTTAATATTTTATTTTACCAAATTTTTTATGTTGAGATGTTTTAGTACTTTGTTAGATGCATTTTTATTAAATATTTTTAAAAGTTTAAAATTAAAAAAAAATTAAATTAAAAGATCAGAAAAAGTTGTTTAACTTTATCATCCCTTTTTTATATGTTTATATGTTTTTTTTTATTTGTTTTTTAATGTTATTCACCTCTGCAAGACCAAGGAGACCAATACAGTAGAGGATTTTTTTAAAATCTTTTTATTATTATTATTGTGGTTACAACCCTCTCAGTCAACTTCAAAACATGACAAGTGAGAGGCCGCTTTGCAAAGTAAAAAGTTGTGTAATAGCCTTTAATAAGGTTTTGCTTGAAGTCATAACTTCAATAAATTATAGTAAAAAAAAATTGGTCCGTAGTGATAATTTAAAGTGAAAATTTTATCAACATAAAAACAAATAAAAAAGTTTATATATAGACATAATAACAAAAAAAAGTTTGTTAAAAATGATTTCAATCTCAAGTCAATAAAAATCAACTTTACAAAAAATTATTTAAATTCTTTAGATTTAATATAAAATATATTTTGATAATCACTTTATGTTAGTATAAAATTGTAGTAATGATGATTACCATCATCATGATCATGAACATTAACAAAATCATGATTATGACTGTAATATAAATTGTTTTGTTTTATTTAGATCTGTTGAGGATGTCCGATAAACTAAAAAAATATTATCTTAAATTTTATGGGAAAATTAGCGAACTTCAACCGCTATCAAAAGCATCTGTAAATGTTGATCTGATACAAAAATTTGTTGATCTATGTATTGTAGATGCAGTGAATGCTCAAGAGGAACGCTTAGTAGATGCTGTTTTTAGTGTTGAACGAGAGAAATTTCTGGAAAATCAAATGCGTTACACACCAATTCCATATAGGGATATATTTACGAAAGAAAAATCTACAGTATTATTATCTGGAATAGCTGGTATTGGGAAAACATGGTTGCTTAGAAAATGTTTGCTTGATTGGTCAAATGGTTTAATTTGGAAAAATGTTGAACTAGTTTTTTATTTGGAATGCAGGAGACTTAATCAATATCCAAATATTTCTAACATAAATGAATTACTAAATGTTTTCTACAATGATATTGTAAAGGACTTTAAATTTAGTAATCATACTGCACTATTTATAATTGATGGATTAGATGAATTCAAATATTTCAATGAGTTAATAAATCCATGTTTGACTTGTAATTATCCAATTGTTAATGCTTTAGAAGAAATTCAAAAATACAAACATGTAATTGCTGGAAGAGTTTATGCAATAGATCAATACCAAAGTATTTCTACAGAACATAGCGATAAGTTAACCATTCAAATAATGGGGTTTAATGAAAATGGAATAAATAACTATGTAGAAAATCATGTTGTGGAAGAAAAAAAAGAAGTTGTAAAAACAACTTTAAAGGAGTCTCGAATTGCAAAAGCCATGGCATCTGTTCCATTTTATTTATCTTCCATGTGTAAAATTATTAGTGATTCGAAAAAAAGTGATGAAAATTCATTCTTGACAATGACAGATTTGTATACAAATCTTTTTTTATACTTTTTGCGAAAACACATCATTAAAAACAATAAATTTATGTATGAGATAATGGAAGACAGTTCCAATAAAAAATATGTTTTAAATATTTGTAAAATTGCATATGAAATGTTTGTTAACAATAAAATAATTTTTTCCAAAGATGAAATTCAAGCTTTTATTAATGACTTTGACAGAAATGAAGGTAATTTTTTTGGATTTATAGAAAGGATTGAAACAGATCTCGGTTGTTATTATCAGTTTGCACACTTGACAATAATGGAGTTTTGTGCATCTGTATATGCATATAATTGTTTAAGTAGTGATGAGATTATGGCCAATAAGAAGCTGAAGAGTTGTTTATCAATGATTTGTGGATTAGCTAATAAAAACCCAAACAGTTTGTTAAAGTTTCTTGTTAACCTAGATCCTTCAAATAAATCCTATAAAGAATCTTCACTTTTGTTTTCTATTTTGGGTAAGTTTAAAAACTTTGTTGCATTTTTGTGAGCCTATTTTAGATAGTCATTCAGGTGTTCAACAAGATGTAAATAATATAGAGCAGGTGTTCCCAACCCTGTGGTCCCGGGCACCATGATGCCTGTGGAATGATTTGCGCCAGCCACTATTTGACAGTGAAAATTTTTTTTCATAAATAATAAAATATATTTTTATTTATTTGTTAGAATTTTTTTTTTTTTTTGAGTGCCTAGGTTTATTAAATACATTCATATGTTTGCGGTATTGTATGTATGAATGCTTTTTTTTGCTGACAGTACTTGTCTAGTTGCGAGCCAAATTCAAAGATATAAACTTTATCTAATTTGACAAAAAATAATTATTTGTGTGACCATTGCTTGCTTCATAAATGCTGAAGGTAGTGATGTGGTTTTGGTTATTTTTAGATTGGACTTTTAATTGTTTATTCAATTTTTTTAGAGGAGGGGGGTTGTTTTTTTAGTTTAGGGTTAATTAAAAGATTCTTTAAGAAACAAATTGTTCATTAAAAATTCCCTAACTGTTTGCACAAATCTTATATATGTACATAAATCCTTCAAAATTAATTTAACCCTTAATTAATTAATTTAACCCTTCAAATATTTTTTCATATATTAACTTATATGAAAATATGTTTTTTGTGGACAAAATATCTTCTTTATTATCATTAATAAAATATTATATGTAATTGTAGAGGGTTTATTATAATGTTTTGTTTTTGATTTAGTACATATAAATATTTTATAAAAATTGTTCGCAAGATAAATTTATATGTTGATTTCACTTTTATGAGGCTTTTATCAACTAACTTAAATTCTTTTCTCATGAAATCACTTTTAAAACCTTTTCGACAAGAAATTTAAATTTTTTTCCCTATGGACAAAAAAACCTTCATTGAAAAACTTTTTGAGAGCAAAAATTATTTTAAACTACATTTTTATGAACAAGCATTAATTTTTGTAATAACATTTTGAAGAAATAACGCGGAAATATTTGTTTTTCTAAAATAAAGTCATTATCAGTTTTAAAAGATTGTTCACACATTTTATTTAAATGCTTTTTATTTATATTATATTTGTTTCTATAATTTTTTTTAGATATTGTTTTTATTTATATAATTGTTTATTTTGTATGCTGAATTTAAATCTTTAAACAATTTTTATGGTTTAAAGTTTTTTTAAACCATAAAAATGTCGACTTTAAGCAATAATTGTTTCTTAATGAAATATTACAGTTCTTAATGTCAAAATCAACACAAAATTAAAAATGTATTCCTAAAAAAAAAAATTTTTTAGGTAAAACTATTTGTTTTCTTCATTTCTCATTTTTGCTCCTGCAAAGTATTATTTTAAAATCACTAAAAAAAGCATAAAATGGTTTTTAATTTAAAATGGTTTTATTTATTAGGTTTTTTTTTTATTTTACTTGTTGTAAATAAATTACCCAGTATTTTTTCATCTTATTTGGCATTTTAAATAATTTCATGTGCAATACTAGGTTATTAGACTGAAGATAAACATCTAAATTATGATGTGTGGTTGAACTCACATCATTCTAAGTTTATTGGCAGAAAAAAAGTGTGTGCATATATATATATTTTTAAATAACTTCTTCACAAATAGAGCTTGCACCATTTGTAAAATACCATCATAATGTTCTGCTAAATTGTACAAAAGAAACACTGTTTTTATATATGATTATAATCCTACAATGGCAACCAGCATGGTTTACTTTTTTGTAAATGTTTCATATACTATGTATAAGTTAAAAAGGACAAAATAAAACACATTCCCAGTTTTTTTTAATTACAAAAGCTAATGTTATAGTATAAACAAAAATATTAGAGTGGGGTTTACTCTATTTTGATAAATTTATAAGTAAAAGTAAAATGGGTACTTTTCCAAGATGTATGAATGGTAAAATAATACATTAGCTAACAGCCTAGTAGTATTCAAGCAGGTGTGAATCCTTCTTGTGTTGAACATTTATGAGTCTAAATCTAGATAATTGGTCTTGTGAAAAGTCTTGTTTTTGGTCTTGGGTTGATTTTGTGATGTCTTGGTCTTTATATTGGTCTTAAAGTGTTATGTCTTGGTCTGAGCAATAATTAATTGGTCTTGACTACATCTCTTGACTACATCTGGTATCTAGAAGGCATATTTTATCATTTATGTTTAAAAAGCTATAGTTTTGCAGAATATTGTAATATAGTCTGATAATGTAATATAGTCTCTTAACTATGCAGACTTAACATTACACACTCTGCAAAGAAGTTATAACAATTTTTTGCGTTGCTCTTTATGGGACTAAGTATAACTATAAAGTTGAAGATGTTTTTGCTCACCATTTTACCCTGAAACTAGGGTATCAGTTTATAAACAACAATTTCATCAGCATTCAGCATTGAAAATAATAATCTTTTTTAGTTGAAGTTTTTTTTAGTTTGATTTTCAGCAGTTTTGGTTGAAAAAGGTAAATAAAAGAAGACAAATCTCTTCATTTATTTACCTTTAAATAAAATCTTATGATCTCATTTTTTGCTTGAATGGAATACTAAGAAGTGTTTTTCATATATTTTGTCTCCTTTCCGTTTAAGCATGTTTTTTTTTTTTGCAGATCTGTCACAAGGCCAGCCATTTTTTGTACACTGCTCAGTTTTAACAGCAAATAAATCTCTATCTTTTAGTAATATTGCATTTTTATTCAATCAAACTCTGATAATTCATTTTCTTTAACATTGATTTTCTCAGTGCTTTCTTATTTTTTGCACAACCATGTTTTTGCAGATCTGTCACAAGGCCAACCATTTTTTGTACACTGCTCAGTTTTAATTTTATTGTATGTCATTTCTGGATTCTTTTCATAAGTTTATGGCATCTTAGTAATATAATTTAAAATAAATTTGCATTTATTACCCATTTTGCCCCAGACGAGATAAACTTAAATAGTTTTGTTAAGTATAGACAACAACAAATATTTTCTATAAATTTTCTAGCAAATTTTTGTTTTGGATGATTGTATGGAAAACTTTTCCTTAATAATCCTATACATTATTTTCCCATATCTTGCACAACATAAAATTACATAATATTGGCCTTGGGAAAATGATTTAACATTGACAAAAAAATCTGTATTGAATTTCAAATATTAACTTTTTTATAATTTTTTTTTTTTTTTTTGCAGCTTTTCTCATGAACAGACATGTTTTTGCAGTGTAAAAATTAGAATAAAATCAGTTGTAATCTTAACACAGTTGTAATTATTATTTAAATCATACTTCTTAATTTCAAGTAAAATGTTAATTTAATATGGTTAATATGCAAAAAGGCGATTGAGTTATTTGTTTCACATGTTGAGAAAATGGAGAAAGCTCAGGCTGACAAAATTAAGTCAAAATTTGTACTTCCTTGCAACCAAAACAAACTGATGTTTGTTTTCTATGGTTCATAATCAAACTTGCAGAGATTAGGGATATAACAGTGGCCATATGAAATTAATTATGATAATTCATAAGAATCAAGATTAAATAATGTAATAGATTAGAATTCAATATTTTTTGTATGTTTGGAATATTTCTTGCTAAATTAGATCCAATTAAGATTATTTAGTTCAGTTACTATTTTATGTGAATCCTATAAAAGGATCATTAGATCCAATTAAGATTATGTGGATCCTCTAAGATTTCTTTATTTATTTTGATACAATTTTCAAAACACATTATTTGGTTTTAATATTACCAGCAATTTTTCTTAAAATTTGCCTTAAAATGTGCATACTTGTATTTTTTGAGTAAATCAAAAATACAATAGATGCGTTTTTCAAATTTATGAAAAATTTAAATCCTGCATTTTTTTAAATATATCTATTCCTTTTAACTGATTTTATGATAAATACTTGATAAATAACCTTAGCTCTAGAATGCAGGGTAAGCAAAATTATACATATATAAAAATCTTTGTATAAAACAATTGTTACCACATGCAATAAATTTTTATTTTTTAGATTTATTTTCTTTCTATTGATTTATAAATTGATTCAAAAGACACTTATACTAAAATAACTTGACTGAACATATTTTCTAATGAATCATTTGTAAACTATGTTACTTTTAAAGAATATTTTTTTCTTATTGATTAAATTGATGATGAAGTTAATTATGTTGATGTGACTTCTATTGATATGTAGTTGTTATGATTATGATCATGGGCGATTTTGTGTGAAAACATCAAATTTTTTTTATAAAATGCAACGCTAAGTCTCAGATTGTGTTGATTTTTACACCACTCAAAGATTTGACAAGTTATAAATATTCCCAAAATTTTATCTTCTATTTCCAAACTTTTTCAAAGATATGGCTATTCAAACTTTGCCTTGAAAATGTGTTTTTGAATAGTTTAATTATGTTGTTAAGAATTGGAGATTGGTCTTTTCTTAAACAGAAAAAACATGCTCAAATTAAATTAAGTTTGTTACTTATATATCAGGAATTGTGAAAAATAAAAGGAAAAAATCCTAAGAGCTAAATACACAGAATTTGGTGTTTAATAATATTTGGAAAGTTTTTTCAACCACCCTGAGTTAATTAAGATCCCTCTCCCCATTTATTAAATTTTACTTATTATGAATAAAGAAGCTGTATCTTAAATTTCAAAAAAATTTAACTACTTAAGCCAGTTTAGGTCTTGAAAATTAGAAACTATAAACTCACTAATAAGAAGAAAACAAATTTCCAATTACCTGTCTGTTGAGACTACATTCCTCTGTCTCCTCCTTCCCTTCCTATCTCTTCTCATTTATTACATCTGGATAAAAATTCCCATCCACCCCGCATTGTATTAAGCACCTGAGAGTAACTTGACCGTAATGAAACTGGAACACCTTTGACCATATCAAATAGTTCCTTTAGTTGTTGCTGACTTGGTTTTACTGTTTCCTTACTAGTTTTAAAATATCCTTCCTTAAAAATTTATTAAAATTCTACCTGGGATTACTTGATTTATAAAAAAATGGAATTATGGTCTTTTCTTAAAATAAAATAAAAAACATTGTCAAATGTGCATCATTAGTAGATAAATTTAAATGAGGAAGTTTAGAAATTTAATCTGACTTTTTTATTTATTGCTTCTAAATATTTTATGAATTTTTTGTTACTATACTAAACAAGTTTTGACTTACTTAATTAGTTTTAGTGAATAACAAAAAGTTGTTTTTTTTATTGACCAGTGGCTATCACTGGTCAAAAAAAACAAAAAATTTATTATTTCTTTGTATCTCTATTTCGTCCTGGTCTCTGGTGTGCGAAACATGTTCTAAACATGTTGGTTGACTTATGAACCGCAAAAAGAAAAAAGTTTATTTAATTAAAACTAATTATTTTTAAGCCCAAGGTCTTGAATCTTTGCTGCCATTATACCTAAGGACTCCAGGTTCCGAAACTAAAAATTTAATTTTTTTATTTTAGTAGTTCATAAGCTTTTTTATATTTTTACTGCTCCTGGATACTAAAAACTAGAAAGAAGTAATCTTTTTGTGACTTTCAAACATCAACTTCTGTGTATTAGGCACTTAGGAGTACCACCTTTTTTTGCCTTTCATTTTCCATAATTGTTCATGTTTCATGTTTTATAACAAACAAATTTAAGTAAATTTGTCCAGCCAAAGTAAATTTGAGTAAATTTGCAGCCAAAACAAACTAAGTTTGGTGTTCTTAAGTTATATCGATGCTTCACAATCAAATCTGCCTAAATTAGAATTAAAAGAGTGATCTGTTAAGCTTAATTAGGCATTATAAATATTCCCAAAATTTTATCTTCTATTTCCAAACTTTATCAAAGATATGACTATTCAAACTTTGCCTTGAAAATGTGTTTTTGAATAGTTCACTTATATTGTTAAGAATTGGAGATTGGTCTTTTCTTAAACAGAAAAAACATGCTCAAATTAAATTAAGTTTGTTACTTATATCAGGAATTGTGAAAAATAAAAGGAAAAACTCCTAACTGCTAAATACACAGAAGTTGGTGTTTAATAATTTTTGGAAAGTTTTCTCAACCACCCTGAGCTAATAAGATCCCTCTCCCCATTTATTAAATTTTACTTATTATGAATAAAGAAGCTGTATCTTAAATTTCAAAAAAATTTAACTACTTAAGCCAGTTTAGGTCTTGAAAATTAGAAACTATAAACTCACTAATAAGAAGAAAACAAATTTCCAATTACCTGTCTGTTGAGACTACATTCCTCTGTCTCCTCCTTCCCTTCCTATCTCTTCTCATTTATTACATCTGGATAAAAATTCCCATCCACCCCGCATTGTATTAAGCACCTGAGAGTAACTTGACCGTAATGAAACTGGAACACCTTTGACCATATCAAATAGTTCCTTTAGTTGTTGCTGACTTGGTTTTACTGTTTCCTTACTAGTTTTAAAATATCCTTCCTTAAAAATTTATTAAAATTCTACCTGGGATTACTTGATTTATAAAAAAATGGAATTATGGTCTTTTCTTAAAATAAAATAAAAAACATTGTCAAATGTGCATCATTAGTAGATAAATTTAAATGAGGAAGTTTAGAAATTTAATCTGACTTTTTTATTTATTGCTTCTAAATATTTTATGAATTTTTTGTTACTATACTAAACAAGTTTTGACTTACTTAATTAGTTTTAGTGAATAACAAAAAGTTGTTTTTTTTATTGACCAGTGGCTATCACTGGTCAAAAAAAACAAAAAATTTATTATTTCTTTGTATCTCTATTTCGTCCTGGTCTCTGGTGTGCGAAACATGTTCTAAACATGTTGGTTGACTTATGAACCGCAAAAAGAAAAAAGTTTATTTAATTAAAACTAATTATTTTTAAGCCCAAGGTCTTGAATCTTTGCTGCCATTATACCTAAGGACTCCAGGTTCCGAAACTAAAAATTTAATTTTTTTATTTTAGTAGTTCATAAGCTTTTTTATATTTTTACTGCTCCTGGATACTAAAAACTAGAAAGAAGTAATCTTTTTGTGACTTTCAAACATCAACTTCTGTGTATTAGGCACTTAGGAGTACCACCTTTTTTTGCCTTTCATTTTCCATAATTGTTCATGTTTCATGTTTTATAACAAACAAATTTAAGTAAATTTGTCCAGCCAAAGTAAATTTGAGTAAATTTGCAGCCAAAACAAACTAAGTTTGGTGTTCTTAAGTTATATCGATGCTTCACAATCAAATCTGCCTAAATTAGAATTAAAAGAGTGATCTGTTAAGCTTAATTAGGCAAAATAGAAGCTTTTTTTCCGGTATCCAAAAACATAGTGCAAGGTAGACTACCAGTATTTAGGTTATTACCATATAAATATTGTTTTAGTAAATATAGTATTTTAAATTTATTTAAAATGCTATATTAAAACAAAAATAGATAAGATTTAAGCTAAATCACAGATTTATTCTAAATTTCTAATTTACATTGTCTGTGGTACAATTATGTATGTGGAATTAATAACAATAATTAATAAAACAAAAACCTAAGTAAATAAAATTTTTAAATAAAAAGCAAATCTGCTTTTTGGTAAATTTAATTTGAGATTTATTTTAAAATTGATAAGATTGATCACAGTATAAGAGCTCCCCATTCCGGTTTACTAAGCTACGAGAGAGCTTTTTAAATTATAAAATAAAAATAAAACAAAGTTTCTGGTCTAACATGTATAATATTGCTAAAATATATTATAACTAAGTAAAGAACAGATTTAATTTAACTTTATATTTATTCTTATATATTCGTGATAATGATGATTGTATTTAAATAATTTTTGTGTAAAATATTACTCAATTTCCAAGTTGTTTACTTGTTATACTGATTTTAAAATCACAAGACACATATTCTCTTAGATGTTTTTAAGTAATGTTATTTTTACTTTAGGTTTTTTTAAAACTTTTTGTTCATCTACAAATTATATGGTTTTATTTTTTATGCACCAAAATTCAATTTGATGAAATTTATTTATAAATTATGATCCTTTTTAAAGTAAAGCAATTATTATTTTTATGTATAGTTTATTATTTTTGTTTTGTAATTTCTCTTAAGCCGAGATAAATACCTATATGTTTTTTTATATTTTTTGGTAATATAGCAGTTCTTTTGCAATCAAAATCTGATATTTATCTTCTTTAGCATTGATTTTCTCAGTACTTTCTTATTTTTGCACAACCTTACCTTCTTCCTCTTTAAAAACAGCCTGTTTTTTTTTCTTTTATTGTATGTCATTGGCTTTTTTATATATGTTTTTGGTATCATAATAATTCAATTTTGGGCCCAAAAAAAATAGTTTGATCGGACAGAAAATTAAAAGTTTTTTTATAAGGCCATATTAATTCTATAAATTAATTTCACCTTTCTTATAAAATAATATTATATTATAAACATATATCTAATCGAAGAATTTTTTTTTTGTTAAATTGACTTGGCTTTTATGTTTTTATCTTTTTTAAGTCTTTATTATTTATATGCATAATTTTTGTTTATGATTTTACTTTTTCAATTGTTTTTGCTTTTAAGTAATATATTTATAATTTTTGTTTGAGTTTTGAAGATTTTTTATTGACTGTTTGTAATCCTTGGTAATTATACATTTTTTATTTTAAAACCAATGTATATATGTGCACATTTTTTATTTTATGTCTTTTTTTTGTTAATTTGTTTGCAAATCTACGAAATGATATGTCGCTAGTTGAGCCAGATTTTGGTTCTCCTTGTAACATAATATGAATTTTTTCTTATGTTGTATATTTACCTTTGCAAATGATTAGATGCCCTTACCTATGATTGTTCTTCTTTAATCAAAAAATAAATGAAGGAAATTTTTGTTTTCATTGATCAGACAGAAAATTAGTTGAAAAAGCTAGTAGAAGAAGAGTTCTTTATCTGTTGGGGTACCCTCTCCAGATATTTTCTCCAAATAGACTTCCAACCAGTGGGGAAGTTTGTCGCAGAATTTACTGAATTAACCAGAGTCATGCAACTGCAATCAAAAGATTGTCATCTAAAATTGGATGCCCTCTGGAGAGTACAGGCACACTTAAATGCAGTGGTGGTATGTGTTATGCTGATTGCAGAAACGAAATAACAAATGTGTGCATCATAAGGGAACTGATTAACATTTGAAACAAGGCAGGCTTTGATGAAAATTTTATCATCAGTGAACGATCGATTAAGTAAGTTACTAAATATCCTAGAGCAATTTTCTCTAGTAAAAATCTCTCATAAAAATTAAGTATTCTGTGAAACATTTATCTGTGAAATATAATTACATAAGTTTTTATACTATATTTTAAAACGTTGACATTTTTTAAATGTTGTAACTTTTAATTCAGGAATAGAATCATTGCTCTGTATACCCAGTATATTAAAATTTTAAAGATGAGAACCTTAGAGATGAGCAAAGAAACCATGAGCCAACATACTCAAGAGTTCTTAGACAAAGCCAATGTTTTGTTTCCTATACACAAGGAAAACATTTTCAAGTTAATTAGCCAGGATCCTAGAAGGAGTAAAGAGGCTGTAAAGGAGGATTCAATTTTTTTGAAAAGATGTTTGAAAGGAGTCAAAATGTCCTACAAAAATGACAAAACATTTGCTGAAATAGTTGCTGAAGGTGAGGAAAGAATGAAAAATCTGCTGAGGAAGATAGAAGAAGAAGAGCAACAGCAGGAGTGACTGAAAGCAATTGTTGAACAAAAAAAAAAAGTCAATTACTGGAAAAAGCAGCAGAAGAGAAGCTTTGGGAAATTTTGAGCAGGAATTCTCCAGTGGGTGTAGTGGAACAGATTATGGTTTAAACTCCTACTGTAAAAAAAAAAAAGTTTTGTGATTCAACCAAGATTTGTCTTCAACTCAGTCTGAGTGATGTTTTGGATAATTGGATTCCATTTATGACAAGGTAAATAAGTTTATATATAAAAAAGTTAAGCATATTTAAAGTATATATAAAACTTCAAGTTTAAACAACTTAAATATTACATAATTTAAAAAATGACAATGCTCTGTATTTTTTTTTAGGTATCAAGTTAGTGTGAAAGCTGAAACAGCAATGTTGTCTTCCCTATTCCAAGCTGGTGGAGTAGATACTGACATTTTGAAGTCACATTTCTAAGTCACAGATGGCAAGAAAAAACCATGAAGTTATAGAGAATGAAGCACTTATTGTGAGAGAGCAGAATCTGGATAAGGTAAGGGGCTTAAAACTTGTTCTTCACTTTGACACAAAGTTGGTCAAGCAGTACAGGACAGAGGTAAAGATTTTGGAAACAGTAGAAAGGTTGGCAATTAGTGTTTCCTCTCCAGAGGCCCGCTCACTTGACTTTCTTTTGGGAATACTTGAAGTACCTTCCTCCAAAGGGAAAGATCAAACACTGGCTATCCAAAGTCTTGTGGAATATTATGACTTAAAAGACCAGATCATAGCTTGTTGTGCTGACACAAGTTGCTCAAACACTGGAAAACATAATAGTGCAATTAGAAATATTGCAGTTTATTCTCTACTTCCAATTCTTTGGCTAATGTACAGGTATGATGCTTTACTATATAAATTACAGGCAATTTTTTTTTTCTTTTTTTCTGAGAGTAATGACAGAAAAAGAAAATAATAAGTTTAGGCACAATATAATGGAAAGACATGTTCATCATGTTATGATGGAATTACAGGGAGAAAAAAAGGGATCCAGTCAATCTTTATACAAAAAATATCAAGATCTTTGGTCTAAGATTGAAAAAGACGTGAATACATTGGTCAACATTGAAAAATTTGATTGGAACAGACCTGAGTTTGCTTTTGGAACCCTCTTTTACAATCTTGCAAATGAAGCAATGGAGTTCTGCATGACTGCTCTTGAAGCAAATACTTTTGACAGAGGGAATTACAAGTATTTATGTCAACTAGTAGCTTTTTACCTTGGAGCAGATTTGTTGAACTTCAGATTTCTACAACCAGGTGCTCATCACGAAGCAAGATTTATGGCTGATTCATTGTATCTGTTAGCAATGCAAATGACCAAGAATTACAACAAGCAACTCAGTATCAATGAGATTAAGATGATACAGGATGCAACAAATTATATAGTGATCTTTCACTGTTTATTCTTTCTGGAGAGTCCAATGGCAGCACAGGCTCCATCCAATGATCTTAGAGCATTCAAGATTTCATCGCAGATCATGAAAGACTCACTTTATTCCAAGAAGTACGGAAAGATTGGCAAAGCTCTTAATCTTAGTGTTCTCAGACACACTTGGTATTTTACACCAGTGTGTTATCTTTGCTTTAGCTGACCAGCACTTAGAGGAGAAAGAGAGGACGGATATTCTTGTAGAATTATTAAAATATGATGTTCCAGAGATAAAGAGCTTTGACAAAGAACAACCAAAACCTTTTACACAGGTCTGTCTACTCTCAATGCTATCAGACTTTGTTTCTCAGGAGTCTTATCTCTTTTTTCTTCATCTTGGTATAACCAAAGATGACGTTCTCTCATGGAAGGAAGAAGGAATGTCAAATTTTGAGAAAAATCTCAACAATAAATCTTTCAAGACATTTGTGTCCAGTGTAGGTCAATTAGCAGTTGTTAATGACAGAGCTGAAAGACACATCAAATTGGTGCAGGATTTCATTGGAAGGACACATTCTGAAGACAGGCTCCAAGACACGATGATGGTGGTTTTAGACAACCGGCAGAAGGTGTCTAAACATGCCACTAAACAAAACTTGAAGAATATTTAGATAAAAAAAAGCACATTATGCTTATAATTTTATTTTTGAAATATATTTTTTCCAACAAAAGTTTAATAATTTTTGCACCACCACTAATGCAATTATAATTTTTTCAAAGTTGCAGTAAGTATAGCAGTCAGAATAATTTGGATGATTAACTTTAATTTTATTTGAATTTTTTATAAAATATTGAATACTACCGGAATTTCAATAAATAAATGGAAAAAAAACTCATTAAAATTTATAAGCAAGTTTTTTCTAAAATACCTTCTTCAGCTAAACAGTGACTTTGAGCCCGGATAATGTCTGTGGTGCAATAATGTAAATTGGCATTCATAACAATAGTTAATAAAACTAAAACCTAAGTAAATCAAAATTTTAAATAAAAAGCAAATCTGCTTTTGGTTGAATTTGATTTGATATTTAATTTAAAATTGATAAGATTGATCACAGTTTTGGAGCTCCCCATTTAACTTTACTTAAGCTACGACAGTTTTAAATTATAATAGTTATAAAAATAAAAAGAAAACAAAGTTACTGATCGAACATGTATAATGTTGCTAAAATGCTTTATAACTAAGTAGAGAACAGATTTAGTTATTATGCGTATTAATAATGAAAATATAATAATAGTTATTGTGATATAAATATAATGATTATATAAATAATTTTTATTGTGTAAAATATTACTCACTTTTCAATTTGTTCACTGGTTATACCGATTATCAAATCAAAAGATACAGGTTCGTTCAGATGTTTTTAAGTAAATTTATTTTTGCTTTAGGTTTTTTGAAACAATTTTTTGTTCATCGACAATTTATATGGTTTTTATCTGTTATGCGCCAAAATTCCATTTGATGAAATCAAATATGATTCTATATTTATAAATTATGACCTTGTGAAAGCAATTTATTTTATTTTTTTAATTTTTTTTTTGTCTTAAGCAGAGATAAATACTTTTATAAGGATTTTTTTGTATTTAAATTAACTTGTGTGTGCCTCAAACAGATCTCAGTTTGACTTTTAATTTGTGTCTTAAATAAAAGTTTTGAATCTGATCACAAACCATCGACTGCAAAAGCACAAATACATCATAGTTCAGATAAGTTATTCCCAATAAATTTGTCTGATAGTTTAAATTTGTCAGAATATTGGTTTATAAAATTAAAAAAATCCTTTACAGAAATATTAAACAAAAATGTTTTTTTTCAAAACATAAGTATGCGAAACACATGGCTTCATTCAGGAAATAAGAGATTTTTTAAGCATTTTTTGTCAATTAAGACATAAGAGGTCTTTTATTTGGATAAGAATAGTTTTTTTGATACTATCAGTGAAGCAATTTGTGTACCATGAATTTAGATGGGATATAAATTCTCATCCAAATTAAATTTATTGAAGATGCAAGAAACCAAACTTACCAGACAAAATCTTATTTTTAAACAGAAATGTAAAGCTATAGTTTTACTGATAGCATTACCAGATTACTTTTTGTTTAAATGATTGTTATCTAAGTTAAAAGTTAAAAAGAATAAAACAAGGTGCATCTTCTCTTGTAATATATCCTCAATCGAAAAAGGAAAGTTAGATTCAATTTTATGTCAACACACTATTAAAACTAACTACATGGTTTGAGTTAGTCATCAAAACTTTAACCCTCCGTCGGGCGCGCTTGATCGAAATGATACGCGTCAATCATTTTTATCTTGTACATGTTTTTGAGTAATGACTTAATGTTCTGCTTTTTAGTAACTATATTTTTTTCTTTCTTTTATTGCTCTACATCATCAAACATGTTTAAATCATTTCATATGAATTGATTTTGCGCCATTATAAGTTACATTTTATAAGTTTGATTATAATTTAAAAAAACTTATATCTGGTTAATACATTTTTAAATTAGTTGACATAACTTGATATTATTTATTGTTCAATTCAACGGGGATGTATTTTTTTTTTAATTAAAAAATCAAATTGATACATTGCGCCTCAGAGCGTTAATGGTTAAAAAAGTCTTTATTACCAAAGGTTGGATATAAATCTAACCTTTCGTACATATAATTAAAACATTTTTATTTATATTTTTGAATAATATTTTTTTTGTTTATTTTTTTTTTAAATATATTAGTAATTCCTCCTATTTGCCTCTAAAATGGATGATAGTGTGAGATTATTTATTCTTGAAAGTTCAAAGATATAGCGGAATTTATTAGTCAAACAAAATCTAGTCTAAAAATCCATTATTCAATTGCATTTTCAACCGACTGTTTTTAATCGTTTCCTTTTTCGTTCTATATGTTTACAACATTTGCACAATATGGTACTATTTTTAATGTAAGTCGACAGTTCGTCTAAGTTAAATATTCTGGCATGAACCTGTGTTTCTTTTGCAAAAAGTTTCAGAGAAATATTGTTTTTATGAAACAGTTGTGAATGAGAAATTATTTTCTTGTTTACGTTAAAATGTTTGTTACATGGATTTATTTTTTACTTTTTAAAACAATATGTCATTTGATGCGATTTTATGGTAATTTTTAAATTTAATCGATTATCGGTTTATCTAAGGTATGTTTGTTGCTTGTTTTAATATATTATATATATATTACATTTTGTAGCTATGCTTTAATGATGAAATAATGTTGACTATGGTGTGTAAATGTCTCCTTTTTATGAATCTTTCTAATTTTTTTGTTTTTCACCATGACAGCCTTTTTTCATAAGCCTTGCGTATTTCTGTTTCGACTTTAATCGCTCAGTATAAATCAAGAAACGCATTTTGTATCACATATTATATTTTATCTTATAAAATTTATAAAAATATATTATTTTGAAGACAGATAAAATGCGAAAATGCGGATATTTTCAACGGGTTAGTGATGTGAATAAAGTGCGAAATATTTTTCTTAACTTTTTTTTCTGCACTTTCTTCCTCTACATAACCTGTTGAAAGTTTAAGTATTTTACGAATACAATATAAATCGTCCTTAAAGAAAAAAATTCATCAAAGTTTTTAATCAACGTCGAAATCGAATGAACAAATATTCTTTTTACAAAATTTCTTTTGAAATTTGATTTATAAAAAACATTCACTTGTTTAATAAAATGTCTTATGTTTTATTAAAACAACCGAACGACGAAATTTTTTTGGAATATATGAATAAAAGAAAGTATTTTTAAGTTATATAAATGAATAATTTTTGTTATGTTATTTTAAATATATTTAATTTATAATTTATATTTAAATTATTTCGTTTTAAAAATGTGATAAAATGTTTAAATTAACAAAATTAAAAAATTGTCTATATTTTTATAATTTTTTTTAAAGAATTATTTTATTTAAAAGTTTCACTATTTTAATATTTTTATATATCATTTTAATTTAATATTTATTTGTGTATATAATATTATTATGTAAAATAAAATCTATTTAATAAAAATAAAAATTATATATGATTTTTTATTCAATCATTAAATTCATAAAAATTAATAAAATTATATGTATGAATATGTAGAATATTATAATGTATATAATTTTTAATGTTATAATTTATTATTTTAATAATTTATTTGTTTATTTTTATAATTAATATTTAATTTTACTTTAGATCGTCTAAGAAAAAGTAAAGATGAAGATTACCATGATTTATTCATTGAATGTTTTTATGAAAGTCAATCATCATTTACTGATGAAATAAAATCAATTGTTGATAAACGATTGAGAGATTGGGAGATTGGATGGTGTATTTCGATTTACGATGGAAAAACTTCTTACTTAACTTCTTGCGAAAATTATTTCGTAAATCATTACTTAAAATCTGGAAGAAAGTTACCGTGGTTACATGTTTATAAAAATATTTTAAGTGATGAAGAAAAAAAACTTTTAATACAATGTTTAACTAATGTTCGTCGTGTCACCTTTAAGCCAATTAATTTCGAAGGATGGAAACCGAAAGATAAGATTGAAAATAAAATTGAAAGGTTGAGTATATGCATCTCACGTCATTTAATAACAAAAAAAGAATTTGAAGAGAATTTTCTTCCGTGGATTAATCTTTGTGAAGAATTAGATCTTACACTTCACGACGACAATGATTTTATTAAAGAAATTTGTGAATGGATTCGTTGTTCGAATGTCAAGAAGTTTGAGATCAATTACCGTGGAAAATATTTTCGTAACCTCAATAAATTAAAATACTTTACAACACGATAAAATATTTAATATTTTAAATATATTAAAAAAACGCAATAATTATAAATTAATAATGAAATATTTAATGTATTAATTTATAATAAATATGTTTTTAAATATACAAATTAATTTTACTAGTTTATTAGATTTATCATTTAAAAGTTCAAATTTTTATTACTCAACGATCCTCAAATAATTCGTTTTTAAATATATTAACAATTATAATTATAATATAAATTAACAAATTATTAATTTATTAAATATAACTATTATTATGGTATATAAATTTTTATAATTTTTTTATTGTTATAATTATTTTTTATTGTTATTATTATTAATAATATTATACTTTTTAAATTACGGTACATAATTTATTATTTATTATTTACGGTACATAATTTATTGTTTTTTTTTTTGTTATATTTTTATTTTATATTATATTTATATTATATTCTCAGTTTTTAGTTATTATGTTATTAATATATAATTTTTTAAATAATATTGTTTATAAATATTTGTTAAATATTTTATGTATATTTTTATATGTGGGTATACTTTTATTTTTTATTATGTTTAAAAATTTTTACTAAATATGCAAATTAAATGTATTTTTTTTAATTTTGTTATCAATTTCTTTTCAAATAGTATCCTACTATATTTAAGATAAAATCATAAGTTTTTGATTTGGTTAAATTTTGAAAAAATATATAAAAATTATTTATACATTAGATTGCACTTATACACTTTTTACACGAATTAATGTTGATAAAAAATATTTTTTCAAGGTTTGCGCCATTGTTTAAGAGAGTTTATTTTAGAGATATGCGTCGTCAAGAAAATAAAAAAATTCGATGGTTTAGTAGAATTTTTCGTCGAAGCTTTTCAGTTCGAAATTTCATGTTTCATCTCACGTTTTTACTTTATTTTAAACCGTCTTTGAATTTTATTTAATCGATCAAAATGTTATAAAATATAAAATTTCAATAAATATTAAAACAAATATTTTAAGCTAATATATTTTTTTAAAAATAGTTTTCGTTGTTTTTGTTAAATTTTTATTTAAAATTTAATTAAACCTTTTTTTTTACGATCAACAAATAGTTCAAAGGGGTCGTCTAAATTAGTACGTACGCTCATAGGGGGAAGGGGGGAGGTCTTCAAAAAGCGTAAAGGGGGAGGGGGAAGGGTTCAATTTACATACCTCGATTTTTTAATTTATCACAATTAACCAGCTAATCAATAAAAAGTTAAAGTTCTGACTAAAGATCCTAATTTGCCAACATAAAAGGATGTATGGCATAGGGAGTAGAGGGTATAGTTTCCCTCTACGCACACACATGCATAAACGCCCTCAGGATTTTTTTTGATGTTCTACATAGGATAGTTTCACACATCGTGCAAACTCCAAACATAAGTATGTTTATACCTATGCCAAATGAGGAGGCCTTGCAAAAAATTGGGATGGCGGAGGCCTGGGAACAAAGAGCTCTAAAACGGCTTGTCCCTACCCAAATGTGAGGGCACTAATGTAGTAAAATTTCCAACTTTACTACTTAAATTTATCGACAGATTTTAATATTTGTAGAAAAATATTGTAAATTACAAAAAGTTATGACCATGCAAATTTTCCGACCCCTTAAAATGAGGAGAGTGTAAATTTTGCAGTCATAACTTTTGTTTATTACAAAATTTACAATATAAGATATAAAATCTGTCGATAAATTTAAATTTTGTTATAGATAGTAACGTTGAATATTTTACTACATATTACCCTCACGTATGGGCAGGGGCACATCCCACACCTTAAATGCTGGCCCTGAGTAAAGCATATTTCAGGCAATCTATTTTTTAGTTGATAAATAGCAGGTTTAGCAGCACTGTGGTTAATGGGTCAGAGTTCCCCTCAAAAAAAGGTGTCATTAAGGTATCAAAAAATTTTCCAAATTTACCGCTAGGTATTGCTAAATTAAAAAACTCCTTAAATTAGCAAAAAGTAACAAAAATTGCTGCCCTTCCCCCCCCCCCCCCCACACACACACACCACCACCACCACCTCAAATTAAGAGGTATGGGTAGTCTTCCCTCGCCACTGGGTTTTAGTCTTTGTTTTCAATATTACTGATCTTGCGTAAGACTCGTTTTTAACGGACTTACTAAAGAAGGGTGCCTGATAAAAACCCTTTTAAAAAGATTAAAAATCTTTATTTAATTCGTTATTAAAACAAAAAAAAGTACAACCCGGAATATCCATGATTTGAACTCCGGTCATCGCTGTCGATGTCCTACACATTAACCTGAAGGCCATGCACACACATTTATATAATGTAATTAAACTTTATTAAAATTAATATTTGTATATATACTTGAAGGCGTTTTTAAATCGCGCAAACAGAGGGATTTGGGGTCGTATAAAGCATCTAAGGTACCTCCTCCACCTTTTTTTATTTACTGTTTTTTTTCCAATAAAAAAGTTTATTGAAAAAAAAAAGGAGGGGGCGGTATTTGAAAAACGTACGTACTTTTTAAGGAGGTGGGAACTTAAAAGTACGCAAGGCAACAGGGGAAGGAGGGGGTCAAATTTCAAAAATTTTGGTGTACGTACTTTATGGACGACCTCTGATATAATGTTTCTTACTGGTTTTAAGTTCTTTTACAAATTATTTTTTGTTCTCTCTCTCTCTGCTAAATATCAGTATTAAACCGTCATTTTAAGGTATAATAATTTAATTAAAAAGAATAATTTAAATTCTTTTACTTAAAACCAAATAAAAAATATAATAAAATAATTCAAACTAAAAAAATAATACATAAACATTACTAAAACTTGTATAGCTCTCTTAAATAGAAATGTTTGCAATATAAAGATTTTATTGAAGAAAAACATCAAGAAATTAAATAATGTGGTTGCGACTTGTTTCTGACTTGTTTTTAATTTAAACAAAATAATTGGACTTTAGAAATAGAGATTAGTAAAAATAAGATAATTTGACTTTAATAGCAGAATTAAAAAAAAAGCAGAACAATCTTTAGAAAAAATCCCTCATTGCTACCTATTTTCAATAAAAAAAATTTGTTTTACTTTCATATTCATCTGGAAGTCACTACTTGGCAGCATTGAATGATAATGATTGAATTGATTTTCGGATTTTTTACAAACCTTTTTAAATAAAATATATTATTAAATATTTTCTAATACAAGTTATAATCATTCAGTAAAAAACTTCACAAAATTAGTACAAGAATTTACTCTTTTAACAAAATCATTTTGCGTAAATCATTTAGAGTAAATTACTTCAAAATTGCTAATAAAAGACAGAAAAATTATAACAAGATTATAGTATTTTAAGCATGCTTTCTTACAGATTATCCATATTCTTGGTGGTAAATTATCAAACTTTGATACTTTTTTATTAAACTTGACAAATAAAGCTTTTCTAAAGCCCATTCTAAAGGTCCTTTCTAAAATAACGTTATTTGAAAATCTTTGATAACAAGACCGTTTATACTTAAACCTGGTCTTAATTAAATCTGAAACAACTGCAAGTTGTTGTCAATGCTGTATCTTGTAGTTTTTGTTGAAGTTCTAAATAATCTTCTTTGCTTATATGACAATAACTTTTATCAAATATTACTCTGTTACAATTTTATTCTCTTTACGCTTCACGCTGAAGGATCTGGGGATTTGACGGGTTTTCATAAGGTTCCCAAAAGGTTTAAACTGATAATTGAAAAAATCATTACAAAACTTTTTCGATGGTTGCCATTTATAATTCGTATTGTGCATGAAATAAATTTAAAAATTTAACTTTGATGCATTATATTTTTTGGTGGCCTGTAACTGGAAAAAATTTTGAAATTTATAAAATCATCGAATATGACAATTTTGATTTTCAACCTACAACCTTTGATTTTTCATACTTACTACAAATTAAAACATGAACTGCTAATTTTTAAGCCTACCGCATTTTTAACTTACTGAATTTTTAACCTACTGAAATTTTAACCTACTGTATTTTCAACCTACTGTATTTTCGACCTACTGTTTTTTCAATTGACTTTATAACTACGTCTTTTCCGGTATGTAATTTATTTATTTGTTGTTGACTTGAATCAGAGCTGAATTTAATCAGCCGTGGCGGTGACTGGAGCGCTGGCTTATAATTGAGGGGTCCAAGGTACGACACCTGGTCTAGGTATGTAAGGCGGCGTGAAATTTCTTCTTAAATGCTCTTCCGCGACTAAACCGATAGGTCTTGTTGGAGCACCATAATAACCAGAAAAAACTGATGAAAAATTATTTTCTAATATTTGATGTAAATGACGGTATTTTATTCTCAAAGGAGACTAACGGTCTTATCATAGAACACTACGGAAGTATATCTATCAAGGATGTTTACGCCTCCTCCCGTACCAGTATTGCTTATTTGACCTCTTATTACTATCGAGTCCTTAATATAAGGTGGGGGTGAGAATAAAGGGAGGGATTTGAATTTTAGTCCAGATTTAATAAAAGGGGGTAGGGTGGGAGGTGTTGAGAGTTTTAATAAAAAGTTGGAGGGAATTTTTTTTCTTTTAAACTATATTTATTTCAATCAGTTTGTTAAAACTTCCGGTCGGATGCCATGTTACAAAATAAGTTTTTTTTTTTTAATTTTCAATTTTTTATACAAAATTATAATAAATTTTATAGCTTCATTTCATATAAGGTATTAAATTTTTTTTTTTAACTTATAAAAGAAATTATTTTTCAATTTTGTAAAATCCAGGTTCTGTCATACATTATGGTCGTAGTGGTTAGAGTTCTGGCACAAAACTCAGAAGTTGGTGGTTTGCTAGCCTTACATTAGTATGGAAAAAGGCGTAAACTTATAGTTGAATGCTCTTTTACCGTGCTTTGTGATAAGACTATAAGGGAGCACCTAAGTAACCACAAAAAAAAAAAAAAAAAAAAAAAAATAGTACGTGTGAACTTTTTAATATTATTGAAGCACAGAATACTGACAAATTTAATAAACAGCTTCAGAAACCAATTCCACTTTGTAAGAAACCAATGTCGCTTTCTTAACTGATTAAAAAGAGTGCTCCTGGATGATATTTTATTATTGTTAAATGCTGTTCTTAGAGGTGTTTCACAAGGATAATTACTCGGACCTTTATGACCTTTATGACTTTTCATGAATGATATGCGGATGCGCTTATTTTTAAGAAAGAAATAATTAGTTGTATTGAAAATAACTTTTATTAAATAATAATGATATTAAATAAGAGTTTTACTTTTAAAGATATAATATGAAAAACGGTTATTTTGCTGAAAACTTATGTTTTTTAAAGATTTAGATGTTATTGTTAAGTCAATATTATATATATATATATATATATATATATATATATATATATATATATATATATATTATATATATATATATATATATATATATATAATAGATTTAGATGTTATTGTTAAGTCAATATTATATATATATATATATATATATATATATATATATATATATATATATATATATATATATATATATATATATATATATATATATATATATATATATATATATATATATATATATATATACATATATGAAACAAGTTGAAAACTATGTCTAGTAGACAACTTTTTTAAACTAGAGAGTAAGTAAGAAGGGGCCTATTAAGAGAAAAGACGCAACCAGTTTGCCTCTTTATTATAAAACTTTTCAACATTCTAATGTAATGCCGACATATTATGCATGGAGAGACGTAACATGTTATTAAGCGTTTTTTGAATGTTTTTAATACCTTTTATTTGTAGCTGTATTGCTCTTAGTATAACTCTTTTCAAATGAAATTAAAAAAACTTTAAAAATACGGAGATTTATATGGGAGATCTGTTTTTCTACGGTTGTGCATGAGATGCACATTGCTTATAAATCATATACACGATAACATAAATTGAAAAGTGTTTAGAACATAAGTAAGAACATATTGTATATAAGTTAACTCAACGGATTGGTAGTATCGATTTTTTTCTAGCAATATTTTGTAATTTCATTTGAGATTTAAGTAATTTATTATTATAAATGTTCTAAAGTAATAGAAGATAAACAGAGACAACAAAAAAAACTATTAGCAGTAGTGAAATGATCAGCAAGAGTAGATATGGTCAGCAAGAGATGCACTCGTACAGGTACAGCCAAAACTACTTTTCAAGTGACATTAATTTTGAGTAGATTTGGTCAATCTTGTTGTGGTTTCAGCACAATCGTTTAAAAGTTGAAAAGTTCAATAAGAAAATGGAACTAACTTGATTTTTCCTGTTTTCGACATTGTAAGTTAAATTCTACAGTTTTCACATCATAAACTCTTCTTTTCTGTCATCTTTAAGTTAATGTCTTTTTAAACAATTTGTTATACTCTTGTCATTTGTGTCAGTTCCCTATCTCCCTTTTTTATATAGAAAGTAGAAATTTTTATCCAACAGCTTTCGTGTGTTTTTTTTGAGTTTAACATTATGCTTATTGCTAGCTTTAAATAATGAAATATAAAGAGAAATTGCATTTTTCAGAATTTATAATTGTTTTTTTTAACCAAACAAAGCTTAAAACGAACTGTTAAAAGCTGATGAATACGGTTTCAGTTTGGTGAATACTAATAGTTTAGCGCTGAAATTACAAAAAACATTGCGTAATGTTTTTTGAAACCATAGCAAACTTTATCAACAAAACTACTTAACATCCGTCTGCGGATAACGACGTAAACAGAAGGCAAATTATTTTAAGGTAGAATAGACAAAAAAAAAAGAATTAAGTTAAAAAAACTTGAAAATAATTTTTCTAGGAAAAAAACTAAACAATAAAATTAAAGGAAAAATTGTTAAAGAAAAAGATTGAAAGTACAAAAACAATGGTAATAATGGTTTCTGCTCATATTTAGTTGATGTGATTCTGATATAAGCATGATATAACGGATTCTTCTTATATTTTAAAAACATTATGATATAGCATTTATGAGTTTAACAAAAACTATTTAAAACAGGAACTTTTTTTTGTTTTTGCAAAAACATTTGTCATATATAATACGCGCAACATACGATTGCCCATTTAAAATTAATAGCAATTTATTATGGAACTTGTTAGGATCTCGCTTACAGAACAACTTTGGTACCTGTTGGTGAAACCAAGATGTTTCCTAGATTTTGCTCTGTAGGGCTCCAGCTAGGAACCCAGGGGTATCTATTAGTGAAATTAAAGTATATCTTTTTATATGTTTTAGACCGATTCATCGACGTAAAAATGATACAAAACATACGTTTTAATTTGTTTTAAAGTAAACAATTTTGGAATAAATACATTATTTTAAGGGATACGTTTTTAGGGTTTTAAATGATACGTTTTATTTAACTTACGCAACGCTAAGTTTTACTAATGGACCTTTCCCATAAATCGGCAACTGCGCAATGCATTGTGGTAGTTGTATTCATTTAAATCAAAACAATCCGATTAAAGTATTAGGAATTAAATATTATTATAATGATTAGTTCTTTTAATGCTAATTTAGAAAATAAAATTGATGCTAGTTCTTTTCAGAACTCTTGCCAGGCATCTAAAGCTATGTTTCGGGAACTTAAGCATGATGAGCTTATTGCTGTTGACGAAGAAGAATCTATAAACAAGAGTATATCAACTTGGTCAAGAGACATTTCACTTTTACCAAATATATCTCACAATTTTATCAAGAAATATCTTGTTAATGATACTATTCATATTGATAATTGTAAAAAAGGAGCCAATAAACACCAAACTCTTGGCTATCGTTTATTTAAAGAAAACTGTATGTGTTAAATGTATGTGTTAAAGCGAATGTAACAGCATCCATAAATTTGTTTATTGTTAAGTTTAATGTTGCTGCTTCTATGAAACGTAAACAATACGAAGTTTTTATACACTTGTTCCAATCTACTGGTGAAATACTTTATTCGAAATGCCATTTTAAAGCTGGTGCGGGGGCTGTTGTAAGCATGTTGCTGCATCATTATATCAACTAGTTGATTATAAAGAGTTAGACATTAAAGTGGTCCCAGAAACAGAAACATGTACTGATGTTTTACAGATATGGCATGTACCAGGTGAATCATCCAACTCTGAAGCAATTTTGTTTTCAAACTTAAATTTTGAAAAAGCTGACGCTTTTAAAGACAAAAATAGTACTCGAAAAAGACCTTTAGTTTCAGGAACACGTAGATACCATTCATTACCAAATTGTTACGAAACCTCAACTCTACAACTTCAAACTCTTTGTAAAGGTTTAGAAAATCTCTGCCAGGGGACATATATATCTTCAATAATTCGTGATAATAACTTTCAGGCATGTTCCTTTTTTAATTCATCTCTGTCAACATTTATAGACAATGATATTGCAGAACCTTTTAGTAAAAAAGATGACCGATTGATTATTATTACTCTATTTGACAATTTAAAAAAGGTGATTGATTTAAGTTGTTTGTCTACTGAACAAAAAGCATTTGTAGAATTACATTTAATTGTTGATATTGAGGAAGCTAAAAATATTGAAGTCAATACAGTTAAACAATCTGAAAGTACATTATGGTATCAAGAAAGATGCAAACGATTGACAGCTTCAAATTTTGGTACTGTAATAAATAGGTGGAAAAAAATTTACCCTACATCAATTTTAAAAAAATGTTTACAAACAAAAAATATCAAAGCAGGAGAAAACTGTATGTGGGGAAAGGTTAATGAAGATATAGCAATAAAACTATATGAAAACATAACGAAGTCAAGTGTTACTCGATGTGGTTTTTTTATAAACCCAAAATGCCCTTGGTTGGGTTGTAGCCCTGATGGAGTAGTTAGCGCTGAAAAAGTACTTGAAGTGAAATGTCCTTCTTCAAAAAAACATTTAACAATTAAAGAAGCGTGTCAAGATAAAAACTTTTATTTGAAATTTAACGATGGTGCTCCAAAATTAAAAATAAACCATCCTTATTACTATCAGTGTCAAGGCGTTATGGCACTAACAGAAACTAAAACAATTGATTTTATTGTATACACAGAAAAATCATTGCACATCGAAACAATTGAGTATGATGCGGAATTATGGAATACAATTATTTTTCCAGAGTTAACAGATTTTTATTTCAAATTTATGTCATCAGAAATATTTAAAGTAAAATAAACGTTTACAGAATATTTATAAAATGTTTCTTTTTTTGTCTGGTTACATTATTTGCTATCAGTTTTTATTAGAGGTGGCAGAAAAGTAACTAAATAACAAACTATGACCCATATTTTGTTCATGTCAGCAGCCATTGAAAGTGGAAATGTGTTTTGTAATATTCTGTAGTTTTTGATTCTTGCAATTGCATGTTCGACATGAATTCGCACAGATGCAATTCGTCTTGTTTCTAATTCTTTTTCCAATGTAAGTTGAAAATCGCCTTCAAGAAATGGTGGTATGTTGAGACTAATTCCTTTTGGTAAGTCATTTACGATATCGAAACCTCTATCAGCCATCAGGCTATCACCTTTTTCTAATAATTTTAGTATGCCACAGTGATTTGTTATCTGTTTATCACTTGATCTTCCAGCATATAAATCAGATACAAATGTAATGGCACCACTCGGTGCAATACCAATCAAACCCTTTGCTGTGTGATGATGTTTATATTTTGAAAACATAGCTGATTGAGTGCGATAGCTAGTTGGCATCACTGTAAATATTTCTGTATAGTCTATAATTACACGAGTATTAGGGTATACATCTTTAAAGCAGCTAGGCATTGTTTCATTAACTAGTTTTTTGTTGGCCATATTGGAATTGATCTAAATTTTATGTGCAAAAAATCATACCAAGTAATTAATATCCTACTGGTAGTGCTTGATGAAATATTAAACCGTATTGCTAAATCTTCTATAGGAAAGGCGCAACGTAGTCGAATTAGCACCATGAAAAATTCCTCTTCAACGTTTAATATACGTGATCTTCCTCTTGTTATAGATGAAGAATTTTCACTTAAATCGTCAGCAACAGTAGACATTGAACCCCAATAATTTAGTGAATATATTTCTGGTTCTAAAAACTTCATGACTACTTTAAATAGTTCAAAATTTTTAAAACCTGTGTAAAATTTGAAATGTTCTTTGTTATGTTTAAACCTTTCAACTGTAAATTGTGATAGAAGTATTTTGTCATTGAGCTTACATATAGCTTCTTTTTAAGTGTTTTCTAACGCTTGTTTTTCTTTTATAATGTCCTCAATTTGATCTTTAAGAATTTTATTTTCTTGTTTTAATGTTTCTTCGTAGCTTAAAACAGGTGTCGATAGTTCTTCACTATAAGGTATTTGTATTGTTTTATGTATTAAACCAAGGCTATTTTTGGTTTTCCTTGGTACACGAGCAGTTAGCTTAACTGTTTTTGGAATAATTGTTGGAACATTATTCATATAAGTTTTTTTGTTCCCTTGAAAGTGTGCTGAATAAACTCTGTGTGAAGAAGAAGGACTAAAGTCTTTTCTGCTAATTTTGGCTAACCATAACTTTCTTAACACTTTTTCCTTGGGTATAACATAAAATGATAAGTTTTTATTACGCTTAGAATTATTAAAACAATTTGGTACACAACAAGTACATCCACCACTTGTTGAACTGAAGTCAACTTCACTGTGTTCAACTTCTCTCAGTGAGATCGAATTCTGTGAAAAGAGTGAAGTTAAACTTTGTGAAAAGAGTGGTTCACTGTTTTCGCAAAGTTCAACTTCTCCGTTAAAAGTGAGTTCACCTTCAGTAATTTCACTATCATCTTCACTGTTTTCATAAAGTTCAATTTCACTGTTTTCACAAAGTTCAATCTCACTGTTTTCACATAATTGAACATCACTGTTAAAATTTATTAGGCTTTTCGACATTTGTTTTGATTTAAATGAATACAACTACCACAATGCATTGCGTTTTTGCCGATTTATGGGAAAGGTCCATTAACAAAACAAACAACATCAAAAGTTTGCCGTCGCCGAGCCTTAAGAAACATTAAAAATTAAAATAGCATAAATGAAAATCATTTTATTAGCATTAAGTTTAATGAAAATTGCCGCGTAGAAGAGCTTAAGATCTCCTACTTTTATTTTTAAATAAATTTTGCGTTGCTTAATTTATGGACGATCCCAGAATTCCCAAAATTCCAGATCCCAGAAATTTGAGTAAAACTCTTATACAGCGCTTTGAATTCAACTCGTTGACACAAACGAAAAAAAGTAGACCAGCCAAATTTAAAAAAAGTCTTATCTAATGGCTTAATATAACTTTAAATTTTTTTTATTACATTACAACTCACAAACAAGCTCGAATGTCAAAAATTAAAAATCACTTTTTATTTACCCGTAACATACAAGGAAAATTTAAGACATAAATTGCAGTAAAAATGTAACATGAGAAAACTGCGGAATAATTTGTCAATAAAGTAGGTGTGTGATATTGTTTAATAGTCAAACAAAAAATAAAGTAATATAGACTTTTCTTTGTTAAAATTTTAACCTTTGCATTTGCTGTCAAAAGAAAGTTGAGTTAAAATAGTATGCTTGCATTTTTGATTTTAAAAGATGTTAATAGTTGTAAGTTTTCACTAAATAATATTTAAAATATTTATAGTATATATATATATATATATATATATATATATATATATATATATATATATATATATATATATATATATATATATATAATATAATATAAGAGGTGTGAATTTTTTAAATTTTTCTTAAAGTCAATTTTCCCTATTACTAACAGTGGAGAAAAGTTATAAAAAGTGTTTTTAAGGTGGTAGTACCCCAAAATACGGCCTGAAAATTTTTTTTTTCAAAATTTCAATTTTTACAATCTTCATTTATTTGTTATGTCTACTCTTATAATAATAAAAAGAAATTCAAAAAGAATAATTTAAAAGGTCTAAATAGATTTGGTACTGGATCATAAAGCGCCTTAGCAACGGGCCTTAGAGATATCCCAGCCGGCACATCTGGTTTTAATCTCGGATTTAAAACCCGTATAAACACGTGTTTGTTACGATCCAGGCGTAAACCAAAAACACGTGGATTTCACGGGAAGTTTAACTGGAGTTTTACACGTGTTTTCTAACGTTTCAAACACGAGTATTTTTATGTTTTAAATACTTGTTTTTGAGGTTTTAAACTCGTGTTCTATGAGGTTTTAAATTCGTGTTTTCTATAGTTTAAAACGGACTTATGGCATTTAATAAAGTTTCCAAACGGAAACTTTATTTAATGTCATAAGTTAGTTCAGGCATAAGTTTTCCAAATTTATGCCTGAACTAACAGCTGTTCAGCACGGTTTAATGATAAACCAAAAATACGTAGGTTTTGTTAGACACGTATAGCTTTAAACCGTTTAAACCTTTTTTTATATATACTACATTATATTTACGACAATTTTGTTGTTTTATTTTTGTTTTTTAAGGTAAATTATTTTACAATTATACTACAAAGAAAAAATAAACAAAGAAATAAAAAACCAAATCATTAATAATAAGCTAAAAAAAGACGTTTGGCACATGGTTACCATACATATTTAATTTCGATTGATCGCCTCTTCCGTCATTATAAAATCTAAAATCGTATAACAATACGCTTTCGCATTTTTACAAACAATTCCAGTAGCATCAAATGTTCTTTTTAATTTTTCTTAAAAGTCGGGTCTCGAACTTTACTAATTCTTCAATTGAGGTAACCTGTTCAAATTTAATTTCATTCAAATCTTTATCTAAAAACTATTGCAGTAGCCCAAATTTCTTTTTATGTAATGGTGTGACAATCATTTTACACTAAAACATGGCATCATCCGTGGGAGAAGTTTCGTTTGTCTGATTTTTTGGTCGATCTGTATTGGTAATGGTTTTTGATGATTCGCCTTAATCTATTTAAAAAAAAAAACAAGTTTTATAATAAATAACAAAATAAATGATTATCTTAGTCTATTGTTTTGTATTTTACCTAAATAAATGCACTATAAAAAATACTGTTTGAAAAAACCAGAGTAATGATTCGATGGAAGAGTAAAATTGATTTTTTCCTTATCAATCACGCTTGTTTGTGTCTGTACATTTAAATGGAATCGACCCTTCATTCTTCTTTTCAAATTGTTTTTTAGAGCCACCAACTTCAACCTAAATAAGAGACGCCCTTTAAGAATTTATGAAACCCATTAAGAAACATAAATCATCAAATATACTATTGTACTTTTTAAATATTATAAACTTTTAAATTAAATGCAAATAAGTTATTACTTTGGAAAGACTCAGAAGCCCGAGTATTCACAAGTATTTTCATTAGCATTTGTACCAGGATGTAAATCCTCTCTTAATTGATTTTTGCTTATAAATATAGAAATCTTTAAAGGTTGATTCGAAACCATCTCATTTAGGTTATGTTGCTTGTTAAAGTGCAAATATCCTGTTTTAAGATAAATTAGACTAATATACACTCAAATATAGGTAATAAATATAAGTTATACATAATATTTAAAAAAACCAAACGCACACATGCCCCCTGTTCATTAATAGTCACCTACCTTAATCAACATTAATATTATTATCTTCATTAAGTTTCTGAAGTCTTCTATAAATATATTGGCTTTATCTAGATTATGTGATAACGGTAAAACTCCAAAAAGATAAAATTTGCAAAAACAAAATTTACCAGAAATATTAGTGTCATTTTAAATTTTTTTGATAAGTTAAAGATAAATAACTAGAGTTTCAATACAAGTATTTTCTTTAACAGTTGTACCAGGATTAATATTTTTTCTCATTGTCTTTTTCGTTGAACATGTGAAAAACTTAGTAGTTGACTTTTAGTAGAATTAGTAAGATTATTTTAGTAGATTATAAGTAGAAGACTTATAGTAGAATCTTTTCAATTTATGTTTTGTTGCTTATTAAAACCCACATATTCTGGTTTAAAAATGTTATATATATATATATATATATATATATATATATATATATATATATATATATATATATATATATATATATATATATGTATATATATATATATATATATATATATATATATATATATATATATATATATATATATATATATATATATATATATATACACACAAACAAAACAAAAAAAGTTCACCCTTACCTTAATCAGCAAAAAAAATATCATTTCTGCAATCAGATAGACTATGCAAGAAATTTTCTAGCTGGCTTCGGCTCATGCCATATTTTTTATACTGCTGACTCATTTTTGTATCTTCTCAAACAATTAAAAATTAATTTAATATTTACATAATAATTTTCAAATATAAACAATTGATTTACAGATAAGTAAAGTTACTTACGGACAGTATTTTGCAACAAAGTATTACTAGATTTTGCTGTCAATATTGGTAGAGAAAGTTTATTGAAGCATAGGTAGTATATTGGTGCAGTCTCGCAGCTCGAAGACAAATTTAAACATTCAGGAAATAAATTTCCAGCTAAGGCTGATCAATATTTTTTCATATATTCTTTCTACTATGCTGAACTTGTTCTTTTCATTTTTGTTATTATTAATAGGATATCCTATAGCATTTAGTACACACACATTTATATAGGAACAACACTAGTATTTTTCAAACATATAACAATAATAACAATACTAATAGTAATAACAATAATACTGTTAACACAAAAAATGTATTTTATATATATATATATATATATTTATCGCAGAAATAAACACAAATATACAGATACAAATCCACACAAATATACATACGCCGAAATAAACACACATATGTGTGTATATGTGTATATATTACGTATACATAACATATACATTTATTTATAAGTGTATGTATGTATGTATATAAGTATATATATATATATATATATATATATATATATATATATATATATATATATATTATATATTTATACATACATATATAATATATAGACTTACACATACACACATATATACATATGAATACATAAATAAACACATACATATTTTATATATGTATTATACATACATATATAAAATATACATTGTATAAATTATATAGATACACAAGTGTGTATGTATGTAGATACACGTGTGTATATATATGTGTATATACATATATATATATACACATATATATACACACGTGTATATTTATATGTGTGTGTTTGTGTGTGTGTGTATAGTATATATATATATATATATATATATATATATATATATATATATATATATATATATATATATGTATATGTGCGTGTTTGTGTGTGTGTGTATATATATATATATATATATATATATATATATATATATATATATATATATATATATATATATATATATGTGCATATAAATATATATGTAAATGTGTGTGTGTTTGTGTGTGTGTGATATATATATATATATATATATATATATATATATATATATATATATATATATATATATATTATATATATATATATATATATATATGTGTGTGCATATAAATATATATATATATATATATATATATATATGTGCATATAAATATATATATATGTGCATATAAATATATATATATATATATACATGTGCATATATATATTTATATGTATATATATATATATATATATATATATATATATATGTGCATATAAATATATATATATATATATACATGCTAATACTTAACAAAAACTAAATTTATTTAACATATAAATTTTCTCGACAAATGTTTTCCTGAATGTTCTTGTTACACACTCTAAAACCTTCCGAATAATAAAAATGCAATAAATTTAAAAAATCGCGTGCTTTTAGTAATGGTTTCACATTCGTTGCGAAAACTTTTGATAATTTAATACTCCATTTTTGTAACTGAAAAAACAATAATATCCAAACTGGTTTTTTGGTAAAATATAGTAGTTAATTTCACGGAATCAAAACCCTATTCTTGACACGTGTTATTCTTAGTGTTTTCGGGAGTTTTAAACACGCAACAGAAACCACGCGTAACTTTTAAACGAGTTGTGCCGTCTGGGATATTTGTTGCAATATCTTGAAAAATACAAGTCTAATTTGTATAGTTCTTTTGTTTGATTATGACTAAATTGTTCCTTAAAATGGTTTTTTATTGACCAATATAATAAAGCAGAAGGTATTGCATACAACAGTGGTGGTTTTTATTGTGTAAAAAACTTAATGTACTTTTAGTATTTTTATTAAATTGTGTTTTTCAAACGATTAACTTTTTGTGCATTTTTTAATTTTTTAACAAAGATAACTTTTTAACTGCTCATTGGAATTTTTTAAAATTTTCAGCAATTATTCTTGAGTGTATTTGTGATGTGCTAAACCAAAGAAAATCAACTTTTTTATATTAAAGTAATAAAATTTGAATTTTAGCAAGCTGTACTTATACTTTTTTCTATTTATTGATAGAACTTAGTGATTTTAAAGTTATTTAATGTTGTTTATTGTATAATTTCTAATTCCGAACATTTTCTTAACAAATATAAAACTACTTATAAAGTTTGGTTTGAAGAACATGAATGGTTCCCAAGATATTCTTGTTAAAATAAGATCCATTTTTTTGTTCAAATTATGTTAATTTATCGGCATAATTACCGAGCAGGGGGTTAAAAAATTTATTATACTATTTTTTTAAATAATTCAATTTAACACTTCAGAAAAACATAAATGTTCCTATAAAATATCAAGTTTTAAATTTCTTTACTCTTAAAGGGTACTACCACATTAAAATAGTCTTAACCGCATCAAATTCAAAAACTCTTTGCGGAAATTTTGTTTTTTAAAATGATAAAATGTTTCATAAATCAATTAGTGCGACAGATTGAAAAGTTTTGTTTTTTAAAAGGAATAACTAAATTTTAGTTAAAGAGAATAAAGTAACAAATTTAAATAAAGTTGAAAGTAACATACAAACAAAATTGTGGCTAGAAGGTTAAAGCCACTCATGTCATTAGGGCGTTAAAATCTTAAAAAACATTTATTTCTAGGTGTATTACTAAAAAAACAATGTAGTAAAAAAACGTGAAACAAGTAAACACAAAGCATAAAGCCGAAGAAACACGCCCCAACAGACGCACAAGAAAACGCTACTGAAGCCGATTAGTACTCGTTTACATTTATGTATTTATTTGTTGATGTTGTGATGCCGTACGTTATAAATAAATATAAGTTTGAAGATATATAAAAAAATCTTCTGAATAAAAAGCGATTAGATCTATCTTTAAAAATTAAATTATTGAATATAAACTCATACAAAACAAAAAACTACGGTGCGTCATAAATTGGACGCACTGTAAACGTAATTCAAGTCAAGATTTTGAGTAAAGATTTGTGCTCAAAACTGCTAAAACGGACCACTACGCATTTAAATGTGCTTGTACTGTCAGCGTTTAAATGTGTCAACATTGGCAAAACAAATGCCATGCATGTGATATTTTTTGACTTAAAGATTCTTGGCGCTAAGAACATCTTATTTTCTTGTTCTAACAATTGAACACAGTGATTAGTAATGTTCTTTGGTGTCAAGTAGTGTGTTAAAAATAATTACCATCGAATTTTAAATAGAATAAAGTAGTTTTAATAGTGAAATAAATACATTTAATATTATGAGTGTTTAAGAAAATGTTTATTATTATTTTTTTGCTTAAATTAAAAAAGAAAGAGCTAAATACGGAATTTCTATACTATATTAGATGAATGATATGAATGTAATAATACTTTAAATTACAGTATAATTAGATTCATATCACAATATTTACATAATTTATATAATTATATTATATATAATTGTAATTAATAATTATGATAATATATATATATATATTTTATGCATATATATATATATATATATTTATATATATATATACATATATATATATATATATACATATATATATATATATATATATATATATATATATATTATATATATATATATATATATATATATATATATATATATATATATATATATATATATATATATATATATATATATATATATATATATATATATATACATGGCCTACTATATTACACGGCCGTGTATGTTACATTTTAGAGGCCGATTCTAAGAGGCCTATTATAAAAAAGATGGCTGCGCAACTATAGCGAAAACATTTAATTATATCTTATCTAGACTAAATAGATAGTATAAATATAATATTACGAATAAAAATACTATGAAAAAGTATTCACGAAAAACTGGCATTTTGTGCTTTTATACTAGCGATTTATGTATTTATAAACGTATATATCTATGTATATTATATATATATATTTGTATTTATAATATATATTTTTATATATTTGTACATTACACGTTTAAATTGACAGCACTGGGAATTTACAAAAAAAAAAAAGGTAAAAATTTGTGTTTTTTTTTTATTATAATTTTTTATGTTACTATCTATTTATATTTGTTTTTTTTTAATATTATTTTTCTCTCTGTCTACTTTTAAAACTTATAACAGCATCTTTTCGTAGAGTGGCATTGATTATCTTCTGTTTATTGTTAAAAAAAACATTAATTATAATTTTAGAAGCAAATTTAAACCCCCATTCTTTGTGTAAATCGCAAGTAAAACAAACTGTTGGAAAGTACTTTGATAAAACAAAGCTTGATACATCTTTGACATTAACACCTTGTTTAGTTATTAAATTTGAAAGATTATCTAAGATTGCAAAACATCCACATGTGAAATCCTTAAGTGAAAGTGAAGGCACAGTAAGACCACCTCGTGAAAGTATTTGTAGATATTGACAAATATTTATATTGCTTGCATCTGTAGCAAGCATAGACTTGCAATTGCTACATTTGCTTCTTTTTATTAACTTCTTTGCTATGTAACCAGCTATTGTTGTTGCAACTTCTTCTGTTTCAGGTGAGAGAATTAATTCTGATATCTCATTTGAGTTTAAATCTAATGTTATTAGTAATTCATCATTAATTGGATTATCATAATTGTTCTTTAAATCTTCATCCCAAAAATTTACATTCTCCTTAATTAAAGTCCGACATGCTAAAATAATTTCTGAATGTTGAACTTCTAGTAAACTTACTAGAAATCTCCCACCACTCATCTGTCGATATTGAGAAAATCTACGCTCTATAGGGTCACTTTGAAGTCGTGAAGTAAGCACATACAAATATCCTTCGTCGATAAGCTCGTCTATAAGCATTGCTTGAGAACGCAGGGTTGTGATAAGAGCAGATGATGTTTGTTTTGATAAAGTAAAAAATGGAGATTTCTGCCAAAGTTCAATCCAATCAGCTAGTTGCCTAAAAAATGTGGTTTTACCATCATCAAAAATAATTGCATTACCAAGTTTATTAGGACTAAATTGTTGTTTTGAATTTGAAACAGTCCACTATTTTTGAAAAATACTTAAAAAACCATAAATGTCAGTTCGTTCTGGAAAATAACTTTTAAAACTTGCAATTGTTGTTTCATCGAAAATCGAAAATGCAAGAGAAACATTTTGCTTTTTATTACCAGGGTGGAGACTTTGATATGTAATTTTGGGAGCTTTTTTCAAATTACCTTGAAGTTGTTCATCTTTAGAATGTAGAAGATGAAAATCTCCCCAAGTTATATAACCAGCTGGACAATTATAGACATCATCTTTTATATTATAAGTAAATGATGGAAAGACAAATTTTTTGCAGTGTAATAAATTATTTCTGATATTTTTAACAATATGAACACTATCATAGAATAAGTATATTTTAATATTTGGACTATCAGGATGATAAATAAATAAATTTGACTGATTACCAAATTTAGAATGAAGTAAACTAAATGCATTTACATTTGCTTGATGATTGTCAGTAACAACTCCTCGAATTTTAAAACCAGATAAAGAAAGAGAACTAATAGAATCTGATATTTGCTCTGAAAGCCATTTACCACTAATGGTAACTTCGGGTACTGCTTTTATAACATAAGGAATAGATTTCTTTAAACTAACAATCATAAATGCAACAATTCCTTTGAACAAAATACCATTGTCATCTGTACCCACATAGACACCACTACAATATTGTGCCTGTTTCTGAAGATAAAATTCATCTACAATTAGTATTATATCTTCATGTATTGAACCCTTCTCACGAAGTGTTTTAATAGCCTTTATTGCATCAACTCCACCTTGTTTTATTTTATTTAATAAAGAAATTGAAGGTAAAGGAAATGATTCAAGTAAAATTTCATATGCTTGTTTAGATGTATATCTTAATAATAAAGCATATCTTATCATATCTGCAGAATATTGCGGTTGACCTTTTGCTTTATAGTATATTCTACTGTTTATTTCTTCAAGAAGTATATTTCTATTAGAAGAAGCTATATTTTTTATGTACGATGCAAGATTTTCTAGCATACTCAAACTAGTTAACTTGGCATTATGACCTTTAATTAACCATGGTGGAAGTGGAACATTATTTCCTTTGTATTGTAATCCTACACATAAACAATGATCAATTTTTATTGATTCAAGAACAGAAGGAAAATGCGTTAAAGGATCAAATATTAAATTGCAATAAATAACACAATTGGGATGTTTTTTAAATTGAAAACCTTCTGGTGAATGTTTACTGTTTAACTTGTTCCATTCAGTTATTTTATCATTTTCAGAAAAAAAAACTAAGTTCATCTTCTTGATAAATACGAGTTTTAGATGGTCTTCTTAAAGCAATAGGTGATGGTAGTGTGGAAGGTCGTTTTAAGCATTCGCTTGAGAAAATTTCAGGAATAGGGTTTAAACTCCAATTTAACTTGCATTTTATACCTCGAATAATGTACTTTTCATTAAAATGCTTTTCACATAAGACAGAATTTGGTGAAGGCATCCAATCACTACGATTTACAAAACGAATCCAATAATTTAGCAACTGTTGATTTTTCAACAGAAAATGAAAAGAAGCAACTTTTATATCTTCTAAAGAACTGTTGTATCCAGTTTTACAACCAAATGCAACACATTTGTTAACCATAATATTCAGCTTTACTAATAATAACAAATTGTCTAAAATAGCATTAGCATATATATATATATATATATATATATATATATATATATATATATATATATATATATATATATATATATATATATATATATATATATATATGTATATATATATATATATACACATATATATTTACATATATATATATATATATATATACATATATATATATATATATATATATATATATATATATATATATATATATATATATATATATGTATATATATATATATATATATATATATATATATAATGTTTTTTTAATATTGCACTGTCATTATTTTGTTGCGTAAATAGGCCTCTTAGAATCGACCTCTAAAATGTAACATACACGGCCGTGTAATATAGTAGGCCGTGATATATATATATATATATATATATATATATATATATATATATATATATATATATATATATATATATATATATACATATATATAGGTATACATTTATATATATATATATATATATATATATATATATATATATAGACATATATATCTGTATATATATATATATATATATATATATATATATATATATATAGATACCCACACACATATATATATAGGTTTTTGTTTTGGTTACTGTATTTAATAGTTTTGGTTATTATGTTTAATATTCAAAAAGTTGTTTATGAGTTTCCATTATTTAATTTTATGTTTAGTAGATGACACTTAAGATTAAGTGTTAAGTATTGCTAAACATTAAAGTAAAGAATATAAGGATCAATAATGTTTGAAGTATTTTGTTTGTTAATTAGACATCATTGTTTAATCACTCTTTAGAGGTTAATAAATTTTAGTTTAAATAATATAAGAATGTTTATTCCTAATATAA